>NC_057810.1:63529436-63829436 GCF_018294505.1 Triticum aestivum | reverse complement strand
ATCCTTGAGTCAAGGTGATCCACACCTTTCCCTTTTTCATTTTATCCTTTGGCAAGCTCCTCGTGTTTGAAAGATCGTGATATATATATCCAATTGGATGTAAGTTAGCATGGGCTATTATTGTTCACATCACCTAAAGGTGAATACGTTGGGAGGTAACACAATAAGCCTCTATCTTTCTTAGTGTCCGGCTGAAACTCCATAACCACGAGTATTGTGTGAGTGTTAGCAATTATAGGAGACTACAAGATAGTTGAGTATGTGAATTTGTTGAAAACCTCTATTGTTGACTCTTTCTAATGTTACGATAAATTGCAATTGCTTCAATGACTGAGATTATAGTTTGTTAGTTCCCAATGAAGTTTTTGAACCATACATGACATTGTGAATTGATTGTCACTTGAGCATAGGAAATCATATGATAAAATCTATATATGTTGCTGTTATAAGAATGATCATGATGCCCTCATGTCCGTATTTTATTTTTATCGACACCTCTATCTCTAAACATGTGGACATATTTTTCGATATCGGCTTTCGCTTGAGGACAAGCGAGGTCTAAGCTTGGGGGAGTTGATACGTCCATTTTGCATCATGCTTTTATATCAATATTTATTGCATTATGGGCTGTTATTACACATTATATCTCAATACTTATGGCTATTCTCTCTTATTTTACAAGGTTTACCATGAAGAGGGGGAATGCCGGCAGCTGGAATTCTGGCTAGAAAAGGAGCAAACATTGGAAACCTATTCTGCACTGCTCCAAAAATCCTGAAACTCCATGAAACATGTTTTTGGAATTAATAAGAATTATTGGGCGAAAGAAATACACCAGGGGGCCCACACTTTGGCCAGGAGAGTGGGGGCGCCTCCCCCCCTACTGGGCGCGCCCCCTGTCTCCTGGGCCCCCTGGTGGCCCCCTGGTGTCCATCTTCTGCTATATGAGGGCTTTTACCCTAGAAAAATCGTAGGCAAGCTTACGGGACGAAACTCCGCCGCCACGAGGCGGAACCAATTTAGGGCTCCGGCGGAGCTATTCTGCCGGGGACACTTCCCTCCGGGAGGGGGAAATCATCACCAACGTCATCACCAACAATCCTCTCATCGGGAGGGGGTCAATCTCCATCAACATCTTCACCAACACCATCTCCTCTCAAAACCCTAGTTCATCTCTTGTATTCAATCTTGTACCAAAACCACAAATTGGTACCTGTCGGTTGCTAGTAGTGTTGATTACTCCTTGCAGTTGATGCTAATTGGTTTACTTGGTGGAAGATCATATGTTCAAATCCTTTATGCATATTATTACTCCTCTGATTATGAACATGAATATGCTTTGCGAGTAGTTACGTTTGTTCCTGAGGACATGGGTGAAGTCTTGCTATTAGTAGTCATGTGAATTTGGTATTCGTTCGATATTTTGATGAGATGTATGTTGTTTTTTACTCTAGTGGTGTTATGTGAACGTCGACTACATGACACTTCACCATTATTTGGGCCTATAGGAAGGCATAGGGAAGTAATAAGTAGATGATGGGTTGCTAGAGTGACAGAAGCTTAAACCCTAGTTTATGCGTTGCTTCGTTAGGGGCTGATTTGGATCCATATGTTTAATGTTGTGGTTAAGTTTACCTTAATAATTCTTTTGTAGTTGCGGACGCTTGCAATAGGGGTTAATCATAAGTGGGATGCTTGTCCAAGTAAGGGCAGTACCCAAACACCTGTCCACCCACATATCAAATTATCAAAGTACCGAACGCGAATCATATGAACGTGATGAAAACTAGCTTGACGATAATTCCCATGTGTCCTCGGGAGCTCTTTTCTCATTATTAGAAATTGTCCAGGCTTATCCTTTGCTACATAAAGGATTGGGCCACCTTGTTGCACTTTATTTACTTTATTTACTTGTTACTCGTTACTATTCATCTTATCACAAAACTATCTATCACCTACAATTTCAGTGCTTGCAGAGAAAACCTTACAGAAAACCGCTTATCATTTCCTTCTGCTCCTCGTTGGGTCTGACACTCTTACTTATCGAAAGGACTGCGATATATACCCTACACTTGTGGGTCATCACACACCAAAGTTGGTTGAAGCCCTCGAGGAAAATCGTTTGAAGACTTCCTGCACCTCATGTTTGTAAGTGACAATGTGTACCCATGTGTAACGAGAATAATCGTCAACAATAACAAGCCATATAGAGATGCATCATTTGTAATAGCAGAATAATGATTAGGACCGAAGAGATCCATGTGAAGCAATTCAAATGGTCGAGTGGTAGTCATGATAGTCTTCGCTGGATGCTTGGCCTTGGTCATCTTTCCAGCTTCACAGGTTCCGCATAAGTGATCCTTGAGGAATTTGACATTCTCAATGCCAATGACATGCTTCTTCTTCGCAAGCGTGTGCAAATTCCTCATGCCAGCATGACCAAGTCATCGATGCCATAGCCAGCCTTCTAAAGCTTTTGCAAGTAGGCATACGGCCGGTTGTGGTCCTGTAGAGAAATCAACAATGTACAAGTCTCCTCTCCTAAAGCCTTCGAAGACTTTGGAATTGTCAGCTTCCATGATCACAACGCAACGATATTTGCCAAAGACAACAACCATATCAAGATCACAAAGCATTGAGACAGACATGAGGTTGTATCCTAAGGACTCGACAAGCATGACTTTGTCCATGTGTATGTCCTTAGAGATCACAACCTTACCTAGACCCAATACCTGACTTTTGCCTTTGTCAGCGAAGATGATATGCTTCAGATGTGACGGTGATAAAGGAGCATCCATCAATAGATTCTTGTCACTAGTCATGTGATTTGTACATCCACTATCGAGGACCCACTCATTGGCTTTGGGTTGATCATCCTGCAGATGAATTAGTGCAACTTACGAACTCATATACTTCATCAATGAAGAATATGACATCAATATCATCAGATCAATTTCATCAAGCAATAGAATAGATAAGTTGGTATGAGGACGTGTGAAATGAAAGTTCATTTCATCATGATTAGCATGCGTCCTATTAGGCATTGTTCAGGTCTCCAGCAAATTCTTCAGAAGTTTTGAGCACGTCTAGAGGCCTGACCCTGCATAAGAGATTAGTTCTTTTTCTTCACCACCCACATCTGAAGGGGTGGCAAAGAATTCATCACTCCGTGAGCACCACATGAGAAAGGTGGCATAGACGCCAACCCACTTTGTTTCACATAAGAGGGGTTAGGATAAGCATATGAATAAGCAGAGAAATTCTTTGAGGACTTATGAACATAATGAGTTGAAGAATAATGCTCATATTCATAGCCCTTAGCTCTACCCTACGAAACAGAGGGGTTAGCACGATGATGATCATATGAGGACTTTGATCCTTTTGAGGAATTTGATCCACGTGAGGAATTTGGTCCGTATAAGGACTTGGATCCATAAGAAGAATTTGGTTCATATGAAGAATTTGATCTGGAGTTCCTATTCTTCACAGGTGGTGTCATGAGGACATTCACCTGAAGACTTTCAAGGCAACTTTTGGGAACCCAGATTTTCTTCATAGGTGAACCGTTCCTGCAGTTAGTGCCAACATATCTAGCAAATACTTCACCATTCTGATTTTTGAACAGTTTATAGTTGGAGTCAAATGACTCATCGGAAGAATGAGGAGATTCACATGTAAAGCCAGATAAATCGGATGGATCAACTGGAGGTCCCTTTGCAGCAACCCATGAGGTTTTGGGGTACTGCTCAGGCTTCCAATATGTTCCATCAGCATTGAGTTTCCTCTCAAAGGCAATACCCTCTTTCCTAGGGTTTCTGTTGAGGATCTGCTTTTTGAGCACATCACAAAGAGTCTGATGCCCTTTGAGGCTTTTGTACATGCCTATCATGTACAATTCCTTCAGCCCTCAGTGATACTTGCATTGTCCTCAGATGAGGAATTAGTTATAGCAGAGACAAATGAAGAATTTGTAGCATTAGAAGCATTTGAACATTCAGGTGAAGAATTAGCAGTTTCACATTCAATGCACTTCAGACATGGAGGAACAAATTCTTCCTGAGTAGCGATGATCTATTGAGCAAGTAATGAATCGCGCTCCTTCTGAAGATCTTCATAATCCACTCTTAGCTTTTCAAGATCTTGCTTTCTTTGAAGAAATTCATAAGAAAGCTTCTCGTGATCATATAAGAGAGTGTTATGATGACCTCGAAGGTTGTCAAACTTGGACTGAAGTCTCTGAAGATTTTCAGTCAAGGTTTTGGTGCGATCCATTTCTTCACCCAACATATCATCACTTTTATCTAGCATGTTTTGAACCTTTTCAAAAGCCTTTTGTTGTTTCACAGCAATCTTAGCAAGTTTAGAGTAGCTGGGCTTGAGGTTTTCATCAGATTCATCTTCACTTGATTCATAGGAGGCGTATTTAGTTACCTTGGCACCCTTTGCCACGAACCAATAGGTGGGAGCATAGTCATCATTGCCTTCATCAGCTTTGTTGGTGAATCCATTTTCTTCAGAGTTGAAGATAGACTTGCTGACGAATGCAGTAGCGAGAGCTAGGCTCGCCACACCAGACTCAGACTCCTCAGATGCATCCTCGTCCTCATGTTCCTCAGATTCAGCTTCAGAGTCCATTTCCTTGCCAATGAATGCCTGAGCCTTCTTGGAGCAGCTCTTCTTGTAAGATGAAGACTTCGAGGATTTTGATGATGAAGACTTTGAAGATTTCTTCTTCTTCTTTGCGTCATCAGAACTGTAATCCTTGTATTTCTTCTTCTTTGATTCCTTATCCCACTGAGGACAATCTTGGATGTAGTGACCGGGTTTCTTGCATTTGTGGCATAGCCTCTTCTTGTAGTCATTGGATGAGGAATCATTGCTCCTTGAGGATTTTCCAAAGTGACCACGTCTTGAGAACTTCTAAAATTTGTTCACAAGCAGTGCTAGTTCCTGGCTAAGTTCTTCAGGGTCACCAAGGCTGCTAGCAGAGTCCTCATCTCCAGACTCAGAGACTGCCTTGGCCTTCAGAGCATGTGATCTTCCATAGCTCGAACCATAGAGGTCTCTCTTCTCAGCAAGCTGGAACTCGTGAGTATTTAGCCTCTTGAGGATATCAGCGGGATCAAGTGACTTGTAGTCAGCACGCTCTTGAATCATCAGTGCCAGAGTATTAAATGAAGAATCGAGCGATCTCAGCAATTTCTTCACCACCTCATGGTTGGTGATGTCAGTGGCGCCAAGCGCTTGAAGCTCATTTGAGATGTCAGTGAGGCGATCGAAGGTTTGCTGGACATTTTCATTGTCGGGTCTTTTGAAGCGGTTGAAGAGATTGCGAAGAACGTCAACACGAGAGTCACGTTGAGTTGAGACTCCTTCATTCACTTTGGATAGCCTATCCCAGATAAGCTTAGCAGTTTCCAAATCACTCACTCTTCCATACAGTCCTTTGCTCAGATGACCACATATGATATTCTTCGCTTGAGAATCGAGTTGCTTGAATCTCTTCACATCAGTAGTGTTCAGAGAAGGTGTGACTGAGGGAACACAATTTTCCACAACATACCAGAGATCGTTATCAATTGCCTCAAGATGCATCCGCATCTTATTCTTCCAGTAGGGGTAGTCCGTTCCCATCGAAGGTAGGACACCCAGCAGAGACCTTGATCATACCTGCGGTCGACATAACTAAACTCCAGGCGGTTAAACCAAAATCACACAGAACAAGGGAGTATCTTACTCTGATACCAATTGAAAGTGTGTTATATCGACTAGAGGGGGGTGAATAGGCGATTTTTATGAATTCTTCACTAAGGAATTTGCTAGTAAGGAAATTCCTAAATGAAGAACTACTTGCAGCGGAATAAGTACTCAGAAGTAAACATAACAGAACACAAGCATGGTCATCATAATGGAATGAAGACAAGCACAGAGTACAGAAAGCGTAAGCATAGGACAACACAGAAAGAAGACGGACAGATTGAAGAAATTGAATTGAGGAATGAGAAAGTCTTCAGTCAAAGTCTTCAAACAGATATGAATAAGCACACAACAACAGACATGAGAAAATGAAAGAGTTGAGGAAATAGAACCGGTGATCTTGGTGAAGACAATGATTTGGTAGACCAGTTCCAACTGCTGTCTCAGTTGTACATCTGGTTGGAGCGGCTGAGTATTTAAACTCGAGGACACCCAGTCCCGGACACACAGTCCTCACCGTATTCTCCTTGAGCTAAGGTCACACAGACCTCGCCCAATCACTCGTGATAAGTCTTCAGGTGACTTCCGAACCTTCACAAACTTGGTCACTCGGCGATCCACAATTCCTCTTGGATGCTCTAGACCTTGACGCCTAACCGTCCGGAAGAAGCACAGTCTTCAAAGGAAACAAGCGTCGGATCCACGCAGGATCAATCTCTTCACTGATGCTCAATCACTTTGGGTTTGTAGGTGTTGGGTTTGGGTTTTCCTCACTTGATGATTTTCGCTCAAAGTCCTTGGAGGATGGGATGCTCTCAGATGACAAGTGTCAGTTTCTCTCGGAGCAGACAACCAGCTAGTGGTTGTAGGGGGCGGCTATTTATAGCCTAAGGAGCAGCCCGACATGATAAGACATAAATGCCCTTGTCTGATATGACCGTTAGGTGGAAAGATATTTTGGGACAGCTGGCGCATAGCACAGCAACGGTCAGAATTGTGACTATCAAATTCCTCACGGCTATCATGTTCCTCACTGTGTAGGCAATCCGCACTGGCGAATTCCTAACTCCTTAGTCAGAACAAATTCCTCAGAGACCAGAAGAACTTCGTCTCTGTCACTGAAGAATATGACTGAACTGTATGAGATTTGCAATTGCTTTACTCGAAGGGATTGGTAGGTGTAGAATTTTCAGCTGAGCATCACATGAAAATTTTTCCTTAGTATTTCCTCGACCCCTTTAACACTACAGTGTTTCCTATGACTCAAGAAAAAGAAAATGAAACTACGAAAACAAAAGTCTTCGCGCTTCATGTTCCTCGAATGTATACCAAGTCTTCAAGGTCACACCAATTTCTTCACTTTCAAAGTCTTCAGAAAGTCTTCAAAAATTCAAAGTCTTCAGTTGAAGAACTTCACTTTTAGGGGTCGACTTTCTCTGTAAATATCAAACTCCTCATAGACTTATAGACATGTGTACACTCACAAACGCAGCAGTCCCTTAACCTATAAGTCTTCGATACACCAAAATCACTAAGGGGCACTAGATGCACTTACAAGGCATACACAAAAGTTGGAAGTTGACTGCAGAAAAAAAACTGGCTTGAACTCTTTGGAGGCTTAAGCCTAGTTATATTTCCTTCAGTCTGTATTGTTATCTTTGCTGATTTTGTGAACAGTCATAATGACCACTTGGTTTGAAAATTATGAATAATTTTTCATCTATCGCTTCTAGGACTGTCAGGGCATTGTTTCCTTCATTCTGTTTTTGTTTTACTTTCACAGCATTGTTTTTAACTTTTTTTTCCTGCGGTTATGAGTCATAAAGTCCTCGTGTGATTTGCATGTTGTCCCGTCTACACAAGTAATTGATAACTAAAAACACCTAAGGATCTGGTTTCATATTTCCTTTATTTATATGGACATATAGGCATGCCATTTCACATTGCTGCTTATTTTGGACCATTGTGATACCTAGTGAACAAATGATTGTGACAATACTTAAGTAGTATGGCTTCATTAAATCTTATACTGTTGTTTGTCGTTTTGCTTGCAGTTATTGTAGTTTCATGGACAATTATTCTAGTGTCGGGCTGCTTGGTTAAACATTTTATTAGCATGTCACTCGTTGTCTACCAAATTTGAATATATTGTAATTGGCCATTGACCGCTGATACAATTTGACTTGTTCAAAATCCAAACGATATGTATAGTTATGCTTTTTTATGTAGTCTAATTTCTTCACTTTGCCCAACCAGATAATACTTCATATCGAGCATCTGATCAAAATTACATGACTACATTCATCTTAAAAACTGTTTCAGTCATTAGTAACATTTTTTACTAGCACATTGGAAATAAAAGTAACGGTGAAAATATTACTTCGTCAAATATTACTTGAGGATATCTATTTAGTTAGGAGAAAGACTTTTTATATATAGGAAGATAGAGATTCTGTTGTTTCTGAAAAGTATGCCTATGAGCTAGAAACCAGATACATTTCTTGCTTTCCTAGTTCCTACTCCATGCGACCGCCATATTCCCGCTGTTCATTTAGGCTCTACTCAGCAGTATGTAATATTAGAGGTTGAAGGTGTGCCACTACGCTACAATTTACCTATGTTTCTAATGATGATTTTGTCTAATAATGCTGAGATGGCTCACCTTTGGAACTTTTAGCACAATTTGCGAAATGACGATGAAGCTAATGATTCCTGTTTTGAGTCATGCAAAAGTTAGGAGAATAACTCCAATGGCTTTCCCTAATAAATAGTACTACAAGATTGTTTGACTGATGATATTGCTTGCTTCACAGGTATCTAGAGTTACGTTCTGGTGGCTGAGATGCAGGAATGTGTTGTTGGGTGCTGGTTCTTCCATTTTGTATGCTGAATTGTACCTGTCTTATAGCCTTAGCCTGTTGCTCTTTGCCAGACTCGTTTTATAACTGGCACTGCATGCTTAACATCCCGTCTAAAAAACGCTCCCAGACCTATTCTGTTAGCAAGAAAGAGCTCTTCAACCACGTAGAAAGGAAAGAGCTCTTCAAATTTCAGTGGTTAGAGTATAACTGGAGTAGTGTCCACCCAAGCTGTGCACCTGCAGCGCAAGGAGATGCTACTATATATCTCGGTGTGTCTCACAGATGGAGATGTCCTATTGACTGAAACGGCATAAGTTCATTAACAACATAAGACCAACTATAATCGATCCCTATAAAATAAAGGAGCATACGACCGAGCAAAGCTTAGTGAAGTATATTTCACTAACTTTTGGTCGGACCTAGCCGATCCCTTAAATATAGCGGCAGTGCACAACGGACGAAAATGCGTTGCACAAAGAAGATGCACGCAGTGGAGAACCAAGGTGCGCATGCAATGCAGAAAAGGAGGTACGGCCGGTTGCTCGTCGCGTTGTACCGAACTGAAGTTTCTGAGGACGTGCTCCGTAATATTGAGACTTGCCCATAGTAATTGGGCACAACTCAGATGGCAGCCGGCCTGGGCGGGACATGGGCAGGAACTACGATGTCAAGGCTCTTGGCTTAGTTAACGGCATGGTTTATTCTGATCACGATCAATCAGTTCTCTGAATTAGGATGTACAGTATCATTCTTCCCTTATCATACCTCAGAGCCTGACAACCAGTCGGTAGGACACGCCATTGCCACCGCTCGTCTTAATGGGTGGCATACGCAATTTTGCTATAATAATGATTACTAAAGATTGATAACAAATTAGGTTACTAGTGTCCTTCTTGGCGGCTTGTTGAATCCAGACTGACGGTAGCTCTCTCCTATGTATGTCACTTTTAATAATATTTAACTAATCTGTGTTGCTGTAGAGAGTTTTCAATTCATAGGTAGTCTTTTTATTATGCTTGCAATTTTTTTATCAACATCTACTACGATGTTGACACACACATATTCACACCACGACGTAAACACAACCACATAACATCTACTGAAAACCGGGTCGACGTTGCGGAGCTTGAAGATTGACGACATTACCATGAGCGTGCTCAACATCGTGTCCTACTAAAAAATCAGCATTAACGAGATACCAAAGCGTCAAAACTGAGGTTTGATATCTGATGAGGCAGGGTACCTCTGACCTTCTAACAGTCCAATTGTCGGCTGGTTCTCGTTATTCTTGCATTTAGCTCTCCAGTTTATGGTATGCCAAGGTTTCTCTTCAAGCAACCACTCATCGATCCCCTACTGCCGACATCGATCCCAGTGCTCAACAAGGTGCAAAGTAAGTGCTCTGAACAGCTGCAGCTCTAATTCGTGCCTTCCAATGCAAACGAGTGCTTGAACTTAGCAATGTAATGTTGTTCTTCACGTGAACCCATGGCTGACATGCGTGCACACCTTATTATTTCGGTTCTTTGCTCAGGTACAATGGCAAAGCTGGACGAGGAGTCAGAGGAGCTGCACCGCAAGTTCCTCGAGAAGGATGTGGTGGTGTCAGCGACCTGACAAGAGGCACCCACAAGTTAGCTAAAGAAGCAGAGGAGGAGGGGAAACGTCAAGCCCAACAGGCCGTGTTGCGAGAGGAAGCCCAATTACAAGTTCACGGGCCCGCAATGGATCACCTACATGTTTGAGCCCGAGAAGGACAACAGTGGTATTTAGTTGAGAATGCGGTAGGTGAGAGAGGATCCTAGTCGGGATCAGAACAGGACGACGACGGCTTGTATCTCCATTCCCTTTTCAATACTATCTTCTTCCTTGAGTTGTAGTACACCTCTTGTACTAGATTCCCCAGTATTCCAGAGATAGCTAGAAGGTAGCTCACCAATGGACCTACCTACCTTCGTGTAGAAATACTGTAAGAATGGCGCTGCCCACCACAAGCGCGTGTTGCTCCACCTATCCGGCAAGGCCCCACTTCGCATGGCGTGTCAAATATCCCGGTCGTCGCGTGTTCATCGTTGGATGCAAGATGTTGCGGGCGCAGGCTGACTAGCTGCGCCAAGCAGCACATGGCCGTCCGGGTTGAGAGAGATGAAGTAGCACATGGAGACTCATCGAAACGAGAGAAAAAATAGCGAGGGAAGACAAGCCGAAGGGAGGCCCAAAAGCGGCGCAATAACAAGAACGATCAGCCCAGACGAGTGCTCGCAGAAGCCAGATAATCTAGCTAGTCGGATATATAGTCCGACTTTTAGTCGGATATATAGTCCGACTTTTAGTCGGATGTAATATCTGACACAAGCCAGATTTTTTTTTTCTTTTTCATAAGGGGCTGAAGCCCTGTCTGTCTTTGTATCACAGAGACATATTATTTATTATATTATTCAACAATATACATTTACAAGATAATCCAACTTCTATGCGACCAGTGGCGGAGCCTCATGGGGGCCAAAGGGGACCATTGCCCCCCTACTCTAGGAAAACCCTTAACTGCACCTCTAATATTTTTAGGCTTGAATATCAAATATTTCTCAGAGTTCATGCATAACTTAACTTATGGCAGGTAATCTTCGTGATGGTGGCAATCTCGTCGGCGGCAAGGGGCTCGTATGCCTAGAGCAGGAGCTCTTGCGCAGCCTCAGGTGTCATCTCTTCATTCGCTCCGAGCTCCCCAAGTTTGCAGAAGAGGCGCGACACCATCGTCATCTAGTTGGTGGCAGTCACCTGCTGCCCGGAAGGCAGGCGGCGATCTCGTCGACCCGAGGAGGAGCGATGAGGACGATCGGAGGAGGAGGAGGAGCGACGAGGACGACTAGAGGAGGAGGAGGAGCCTGCGACAAGAACAAATGCCCTCCTCGACGCTTGTACCATATGATGACAAGGACGAGAACAAGCAAGCAGCAGAGATCAATACCAACACCGATGGCAGCCTTCTTCCACCTCGACCATCCGCCTTCCTCTCTGCCGATCGCAAGCGAAACATCCATTGCGGCCACCAGCACGACGACCGCCAGAAGTAGGTTCGAGCGTTTCATCTCTCAATCGCCGGCGGATGGGTAAGTGTCCGGCAAAGATGCGAGTGAATCACTCATCGTGCAAGGGGTAACATATACATTACCGGAATTTCACTGTACACCGAGTGTCAGGCTCTTCACCGAGAGCCAAATCACAGGCACTCGGGAAAGCGAAGTAAGCCGAGAGGTATACTCGGAAATAGCTGTCGCACGACAAACACAGATATTTGCCGATACAATTCTACAAAACACATTCGACAAAAGGTTAATACTCGGCAAACGATCTGTTTGCCGAGAGCCAAGCGTTACAGCATGGCAAAGTGGAGCCACGTGGCAAGTCCAATAGTGGTTAATGTACTACTCGTTATTGGTGGCGCTGCTTTGTCGTGAGCCCGTGACTTGGCTCTCAGCAAAGCGTTGTTTTCTTGCATTATTAATTTGGACCGTTTCATCTATGTGGGAGCTGATTTTAGTCCCAACTCGCTTAACAACGAGCGTTAGGAGCGGTTTAAATAGTCGGATAGTCTAGAAATAGTAAGGTTCGGTTTTCATTACACTGTTGTTAAGAAGATGGACAATTACTATAAACCTTCACCTGATCCGGGTAGAGAAGATTCACAGTGACAGTCCATCTTCCTAATGATGGAAGTTGGCGCTTTTTAATAACTAGCAAAAGGGCCCGTGCGTTGTAACGGGAGAAAAAAATTCATAATTTCAAATGGTCATGATCACATTTCGTTGCATCACCGAGATACAATATCTCTCTCAATTTCTCGAAATCATGAACATTTTGAAATTATGAACAATTTGTTAAACTCATGCACATATTTGAAATCGCAAACAACATACTATTACAAATTTCTGAACATTTTCTACAATCAAGAACATTTTTTCAATTTATGAATATTTTTTGCTATTTACAAACATTTTTTAGAAATTGTGAACATTTTTAAGCAATTTTCCTGAACTGGCAAACATTCTATAATCGATGAAAATATTTAGAAATTGGGTGGAATAGTTATTGAATTTGACGAACTTTTTTTGATTTAGCGAACATTTTTGGAAATGCCCGTGCCTTGCAACGGAAAAAAACTATCAAGTTATACATGTGTGGTAGATATAAAAAAGTATGAATCAAATTCACAAAGTATATACAAATCATGTCATGATGCGATAAGACACTTTTAAAATGTAATTTCAAAAACGAACAATATGATGCTCATCAAGACTTGATTTTTTAAGGCGTCACAACAAAATATTTTGTGGCTGAGCAAACTGCATTGACGGACCCTGCCTGAGCTATACTGATAAATAAAGTGTCTCGTCTGGACTTAGCGTAGCGGTGTTTACCATAACCACTATTGTGATATGAAAATAAGTAACTGTGTATGGAAGCAAAATAGACATTTAGTCATTTTAATATAGCTTACAAAAACAAACCCTTAGAAAGTTATGTCAATTTTGTTGGGTTCAGCGTTGTACAAAACACGGAAACCCTTTTTTACCCAACGCGAAGGACTAAATAAAATCATAAAACGAGCTATATAGATCTCCTAATAAAACCTTTATGGAACCTACAATTAGTTTTGTTCATTATTTACGGATGTGTTTTAATTTTTGTGAACATTTTCTAAAAGCTGATGGACATGATTTTTAAATTCCTGAATATGCTTTGAATATTGGCTCATTTAAAAAAATCATGAACATTTTTTATTTCATGAAATAATTAGAAATCGTGATTTGTTTATAATTTGTGAGCAATTTTTTAAGTCATGAACATTTTTTGATTTTTAGAATATTTTTTAAATTCACAAACAGTTTACCATTTTCCTACTTTTTTTCAGAACTCGCAATTGTTTGATATTTTGGAAATCCGAAATTAATTTTGAGATAAAAAACCAAAACAGAAATAAAAAAGTAAAAAGAAATAAAAAATAGGGGCGCCATCAATCCGAAATTTATTTTTAGGGAAAACACAAAATAGAAATAGAAAAAGATATAGAAAACAGGGGGCGCCACGACCCGCACATGGGCTGGCCCATTACTGCGCTTGGTAAAAAGAAAGAGAAAAAGCGTGAGAACCAGGGATCGAACCCTGCTCATGCATTGGTGCTATTATATTGTATCCACCTTTAATAACAGAACCCTGGAGCGATATTAGAAATTAAAAACGAATCGTTTTTGCCACTTACGGGTGGCATTGGTGGGTAATTATTGCCAACTTCAAGGGCATTTTTAATGACGGACGGGCAGAAGCACTATTTGCTTTATTAGTAGGTAAAGATAAAGATAAAGATTCAATTAATTGTTTTTTGACTTTTTTGTCTGTGTGAGAGCAATGATCCCTGGACATTTTAAATCAACCGGTTGTGAAGGAAGTGAGGGTGTTGTTATTTCGTTGGCCTCAAAATTTCTCCTGCTCCTAAAGGAGGTCATTGCATGACACATGCCAGGCCCTCATATTTTCCGAACCTGCATGCAACATTTGAGACGTTTATTGCACTGTTAGGGTTTCAGCGTCGGAAATTACAGATCTACAAGGCGGCACATGAAATCATGCGCAGAAGCTGAATGGACAATCCTATTTGATGCTTTTGTGACATGCGTAGGCCTTGTGCATACGAGGAAGGAGCATCCCCACCACGGGGGGCGGGGGGGGGGGGGGGGCGAAATTACCTCGTCGGCATGTCTGATCCAACCGTTTAAATCCTCGGAAAATCGTATAATGATGGAAATCCTCGGGGTCTGGGCACCGCTCATTACATAGCCCCTGTAGGGTGCGGTAAAAATTTGTGCGTGTTTCGGATAGGCCTCACCTGAGACCGCTTGTAAAGTACAACATCTTTGAGCTAGTCTTTGGGTATCGAGAGAGAACATGTCTGGTTTGTGAAGGAAGTGCGGGTTCTTTTGCTCTGTTGGCCTCGAAACTTCTCGTGCTCTCAAATGAGGTCATCGCATGACACGCAACTCTGCATTTTTCGGATTCACATGCAATATTTGAGACATTTATTGCACTCCTAGGGTTTCAGCGCTGAAAATTGCAGATATGCAAGGCGGCACATGAAATTATGCCCAAACTGAATGGAAATCATATTTGATGTCTTTGCAACATGCATAAGTCTTGTGCAAACGAGGGAGGGGCAGGCCCCGCCACGGGGGGCAAAATTACCTCGCCGGCGTGCCTGATCCAACTGTTTAAATCCTCGAAAAATCGTACAATGCCGGAAATCCTCGGGATCTGGCACGGCGTCATCACATAGCCCCTATAAGGTGTGGTAAAATTTTGGGCCTGTTTCGTATAGGCCTCACCTGAGGCCGCTTGTAAACTACAACATCCCGGAGCTAGTCTCTAAGTATCGAGAGGGAACATGTCCGGTTTATGAAGAAAATGCGGGTCCTTTTGCTCCGTTGGCCTTAAAACTTCTCATGCTTTTAAAAGAGACCATCGCATGACACGTGCCAGACCCCTGTATTTTCCAGACCCGCTTGCAACATTTAAGTAGGGGTACGACTACGCTGCGACGGCTCTGCTTCTTCCACCCGCAGCAGTGGGCGGCCTTGCAGGGCTACTACACCCATCCTCTTGTGCCGCTTATTGGCCACGTCGGCAGCCCGTGTTGGGATTGCCAGGCCCGGCCGCCGGCGCTGCCGTTTCCCTGGGGCCACGTCTTCCTGTGCCGCCCAGGCTACAAGCGCGGCATCAGGTGTCCGTGTCGCCACAGCTTGGTTTCCCAACCTGGAGTCCGATGGTGGTAGTGTTCTGCAGAAAGGCTAAGGTAATTGCAATAGTTCGGGATTCAAGCCAACTAAATTCATGCTGTACTTGTAGTAGATTTTGGGATGCAAATACTTCCTTCGTTCGTTCGTGCTGTACAGCACCCAAACAGACTCTGAGGTGCTAAACTGGTGGGTGGCAACAAGTGAAAACTGGTGGTCTTTGATTACATTTGTCATGCACAATGTTCAGATTTTGGCGTAGATGTTATTTTATGCATGACAATGATCTTTTAGGGTTTATTTTGCTGCTAATCTGCTTGTGGTTTTTTTTTTTTGAAACTGTAACGGGGGGAAGACTCCCCACCTGAATATATTTCAAAAGCATTTTGTTACAAATTTAGACAAGTCGAGAGGTAAAATAGTCTCGCCACAGGCCGGCGTGAACTTTGTCCTCCGCCTTCTTAAGGCGATGAGACCACAAAGTAAGGTCCGCAATGATGCCCCTAATAACATCATGGGGTGAGACATCTATATCCCTAAAAGTTTTAGCATTACGGGCATCCCAAATTTTCCAAACGATAAGAAGAAGAATGAGAGGCCATACTGACTCAGGGAGACCCGGGTGCCCATGGGAGACCCAAAGATGTGCGAAGGGGGTAGAGCAAGGGTGTAGACCAATGGCATCCCAAATGGCACGAGTTGCCGGACAATGGAGGAAGAGGTGTGCCCGGTCTTCGGACGCAGCAGCGCATCGGGGGCATGCAGCAGAGACTGTTACAGTTTACTGAAACTGTTACAGTCACAAACAGTTTACTGTGTAGTCTGGAAAAACAGTTAACTGAAACTGTTGTGGTCTGAAACTGATAGGTATTGGGAATTGTCTGCAACTGTTTTAATCATGTAGATAAGTAAAAGAAGATATATTATTGCGGGAATGAATCATTATGGAACAAAAAACCTCGAATCAGTTGATTCATCTCCTTTTGGCCTAACATAGAAGATGGTGATGTCCGTTTGATTTAGCCCATTTCACTTGCGTCGAATAACTCTGTGAACAAAATTCAGGTTCCAACAATTATAATTAAATGAATCTTATTTCTGCACATGAGTTGTATTTAGATTTTGTAAATGAGCTGTAATCTTGGTCTTGTTATCTTATTTTGCTTCACAAAATTCTGAGATTTAGATTGCTCATCTACCTCCTACTGATCTTCTTCCGTGAGAATGTATCCTGGTCTTGAATCTGTTATGCATAATGTACATATGTTAGTGTAGATAATATTTTACTGCATAAAAATATTTAGAATCTTACTTTAGTTGAGTGCTAATCTGATCGTGCTTGGAAAAAGGATATGATACTTTAGTTGAGTGCTAATCCGTTTAGATGCAGTCGGTATTTGTCTATTGGCAGATTCGTATGGATTCGGCCCACCTTTGTTTTTGTTGGTTTATTTGTAGGTATGGCTCTTTTGATCTATGCTTCTCTTTGTCGGTGACTGTTGTTGTTCTGGTTCATGGTTTGTCTACTAGAACAAGGTTTTCAGGGTACACATTGTACTCACTGGGATTTTCATAGCTTTATTGTATTATTACTAACAAAACTGTCTGTGTGTTGTAATGGGAGAAAAATAAATCATAATCTCCAATAGCTATGACCACATTTTGTACACATCTTATCGCATGATTTTGAAAAATTGTTAGAAATGCAAGAAAATGTACCCCTTTTTAAATTTATTCACAAATTGAAGCAATGTGCACATTTTGGGAAAAATATTGTGGTTGTCAAATAACTTGGTAATTCAAAGAATCATTCTGAATTTCGAGGAACTTTTTTTTTAAACATACTATAACATTATGATCTACCTAGAAATTTAATTCTTCAAACTTCACGCAGGTATATAGTCACAAAGACTCAGAAACATTACTGTTTAACTACATACCTTCGATAATTCGTGAACATTTTTACAAATTTGGATACATTTTCTTTTGAATCGGCGAACAATTATAGAACAGAATAATATTTAAAAACAATTGGTGGATTTTTCAAAATTCATGAACATTTTTGAAAGGCATGAACATTTTTTGAATCAAGAAACTCTTTTGTAATGCATGAATTTTTTTTAAATTTTAGGACATTTATGAAAAATCATGCTATTGTTGAATTAGCAAGCATGTTTTCCATTTTTATTAACAAATTTTAATACAAGGACTTTTTTCAAAATCATGGAACTTTTTTATTTTACGAACGTTTTTTCAAAATTGCGATTTTCTTTAATATGGGAACATTTTTAGAAACATTCCGAGCACTTTTTGAATTTACAAACATTATTGCTTTCTTGAACATTTTATTTCAAGATTATAAGTTTCTTTGAATGTGAGTATTTTATTGAAGTCCCAAATTATTTAAAGTAGAAAACAAAACGGAAAAGAAAAACACAAATAACAAAACAAATTAAAAAAACAGGCCACCCGCACATGGGCCGGCCCAAACAGGCGTGATGCGTATTCTCCCGCGCTCAGAGCACAATATAGATGATCCGTACTGCATGGCCGGCCCAGGCGGGGATTCTATGCAAAACGTTTTTTGTCACTTTATAGATGACATTGGTGGGTAATATTTTTCAACCTTCAGATGCAATTTTAATGAAGTATCACCAGAAGCACTATTTGCTTTATTAATAGGTAGAGAATAGATGCAACTTTAGTTAACGGCATTTTTTCTGATCATGATCAACAACCAGTTCTCCAGTTCTCTGAATTAGGCTATATCATTTTTCCCTTATCATACCTCAGAATCTGACAACCAGTAGGTTGGAGACGACATTGCGGCCGCTCGTCTTAATGAATATCATACACAGTTTTGCTATAATTATCTATATCTATATCTATACCCCTACTAATAAAGCAGGTTGTGTTTCGTCAATTTTTTCAACCGTTCAACACCTAAAAGAATTATTTTTTCTACCCAAGATGGTACTAAATTCTTATGCCTCTGTCTGCTATAAAACAAAAGGCTTTTCTACAATTTCATATGTGGGTCACGCTCTGTGGCCCAGCAAAGCCAGCTTACTTATTTTTCTGCCCATTTAGTTAGGAAAATTCTATTTTTCACATGGCGCGACAAATAGTCGGAACTTCGCACAGTCCAACCAATAGTGGGCTGGCCCATTTCTCTTTGTTTCTGTGTTTTACTTCAATTTTTATTCTCCTTTCCCTATCTCTTTTTTCGCTTCCAAGTTTATTTTTCTTATAGAATTTATTTTATAAATTCCAAAATCTCAAAAAACATTTAGAATTAAAAAAATTATAGAAAATGTTCAGCATTCCAAAATTTTGTTGTTTTGAAAAATATTGGGAACTTGAAAAAACATTCCCATTTTCTTGAAAACTTCTATTGTTTTTCAAAATTGTTTGAGATTTCTAAAAAGAAAATGACAATTTAAAAAATTCTCCAAATTCGAAAAACATTCTTGTTTTAGTGAAATTTTCACAATTCAAAATAATGTTAAAAGATACACATTTTCAAATAATGTTATGAATTTTTAACACATGTTCCTTTTTTAAAAAAATATTCTCAAATTCAAATAATATTCATGTTTTATAAAAAAGTTGGTGTTTTCAAAAAATTGTTGTGAATTTTAAAATATGTTCCTATTTCAAATTTTGTTCAAGTTTTGCTGAAAGTGTACACAATTTTCAAAAAACTGTTTAATATTTAAAAAATGGTTCATGTTTCCTATAATATCCAGAAACTTCATACCTTAAAATCTCCCGATTGAAAAGAAAAGTAGATTGAATAATTCATGGGCCTTTTCTGGCATACGATGACATAACAAAACTATTAAATGCCCTCGATCAATGAATGGAAAAAATAGCGGATTGATTACTTCACACTCGACGAAAGCAAGAAGCTAAATGTTCATTTTTCATGTGGGCATAGGATTTTGCTTGCACATATAATTCTCACTAACTTTAAATGCATACTAATTTTTCTCCCGTTGCAACGCACGGGCATATGTGCTAGTGATTACTAAAGATTGATAACTAATTAGGTACTCGTGTGCTTCTTACGGCTTGTTGAACCCAGACTGATGGTCCTATGTCATTTTTAATAATATTTTAACTCATCTGTGTAGTTGTAGAGACTTTTTTTATCAACATCAACTACGATGTTGACACGCACATACTCACACCACAACGTAAACACAACCACATAACATCTTCTAAAACCCGGATCGACGTTTCGGAGCATGAAGATTGACGGTGTCATCATGAGCGCGTTCGACGTCGTGTCCTACTAAAAAAATCAGCATTAGTGAGATACCAAAGCGTCAAAATTGAGGTTTGATATCTGATGAGACAGGGTACCACTAACCTCCTAACCGTCCAATCGTCGGTCGGTTCTTCTTATTCTTGCATTTACATCTCCAGTTTATGGTATTGAAAGCACAAGTGCTCCCTGGGTGATTTTGGTAATTAATGTCAACATATCTCTTGTTGGACTAATATTTTCATCTAGTATATTTCAGATAAGTTCAACATTGGAATGGCAGGACAAGAAGATGTGGAACCCCTTCAAGAAGCTAAGGAAAAACATTGGCAAAATCTCAAGACTCTACATTTTCATTTTAGTGGTCCAAGATCACATTGAACTCCGCCTATGTTGTCTCAACATAGCCGGTCCCAAGCCCGGGTAAAGGAGGAGGGTTGTGATAGGCTTGGCGAGCCAATGTAAAAACTCAGCCACTCTTATGGAGATGAAACCCAAAAGATTTTCGTTGGGGCGTAACCCTCTCAGCGACGCGCCACATCGGAACCCGGGTGTGGTGGAAAATGGGCAAGGGCCGGGCCGTCACCCCCCAAGTGGCGCGCCGTATCTTGATCCGGATATGGTGGCAAGTGAACGAGGATCGGGTCGTCGCATCCTTAGTGGCGCGCTACATCGGCGCCCGGATGTAGTGGAAAATGAGCAAGGGTCTTCGCATTTGACTCGACGAGTGCGAAGGGTAAGGAAGCTAGCCGAGCCTAGGAGGATTCGCTTAGGTAGCTGGAACGTAGGGTCTCTGACAGGGAAGCTTCGGGAGCTAGTTGATGCAGCAGTGAGGAGAGGTGTTGATATCCTTTGCGTCCAAGAAACCAAATGGAGAGGACAGAAGGCGAAGGAGGTGGAGGATACCGGCTTCAAGTTGTGGTACACGGGGACGGCTGCAAACAAAAATGGCGTAGGCATCTTGATCAACAAGAGCCTCAAGTATGGAGTGGTAGACGTCAGGAGACGTGGGGACCGGATTATCCTGGTCAAGCTGGTAGCTGAGGACTTGGTTCTCAATGTTATCAGCGCATATGCCCCGCAAGTAGGCCACAATGAGAACACCAAGAGGGAGTTCTGGGAAGGCTTGGAAGACATGGTTAGGAGTGTACCGATTGGTGAGAAGCTCTTCATAGGAGGAGACCTCAATGGCCACGTGGGTACATCTAACACAAGTTTTGAAGGGGCGCATGGGGGCTTTGGCTATGGCATCAGGAATCAAGAAGGAGAAGATGTCTTAAGCTTTGCTCTAGCCTACAACATGATTGTAGCTAACACCCTCTTTAGAAAGAGAGAATCACATCTGGTGACTTTTAGTAGTGGCCAACACTCTAGCCAGATTGATTTCATCCTCTCGAGAAGAGAAGATAGGCGTGCGTGCCTAGACTGTAAGGTGATACCTAGGGAGAGTGTTGTACCCCAGCATAAGCTGGTGGTTGCTGACTTCCGCTTTCGGATTCGTGTCCAGCGGGATAAGCGTGCCAAGGTCGCTAGAACGAAGTGGTGGAAGCTCAAGGGGGAGGTAGCTTAGGTGTTCAAGTAGAGGGTATTTAAGGAGGGCCCTTGGGAGGAAGGAGGGGATGCGGACAATATGTGGATGAAGATGGCGACTTGCATTCGTAAGGTGGCCTCGGAGGAGTTTGGAGTGTCCAGGGGAAGGAGAAGCGAAGATTGTTGGAAATATGCCCTAGAAGCAATAATAAAAGCATTATTATTATATTTCCTTGTTCATGATAATCGTCTTTATTCATGATGTAATTGTGTTATCCGGAAATCGTAATACATGTGTGAATAACAGACACCAACATGTCCCTAGTGAGCCTCTAGTTGACTAGCTCGTTGATCAACAGATAGTCATGGTTTCCTGACTATGGACACTGGATGTCATTGATAACGAGATCACATCATTGGGAGAATGATGTGATGGACAAGACCCAATCCTAAACATAGCACAAGATCGTATAGTTCATTTGCTAGAGTTTTCCAATGTCAAGTATCTTTTCCTTAGACCATGAGATCGTGTAACTCCCGGATACCGTAGGAGTGCTTTGGGTATGCCAAACGTCACAACGTAACTGGGTGACTATAAAGGTAGACTACGGGTATCTCCGAAAGTGTCTGTTGGGTGACATGGATCAAGACTGGGATTTGTCACTCCGTATGACGGAGAGGTATCACTGGGCCCACTCGGTAATGCATCATCATAATGAGCTCAGAGTGACCAAGTGTCTGGTCACGGGATCATGCATTACGGTACGAGTAAAGTGACTTGCCGGTAACGAGATTGAACGAGGTATTGGGATACCGACGATCGAATCTCGGGCAAGTAACATATCGATAGACAAAGGGAATAGCGTACGGGGTTGATAGAATCCTCGACATCGTGGTTCATCCGATGAGATCATCGTGGAGCATGTGGGAGCCAACATGGGTATCCAGATCCCGCTGTTGGTTATTGACCGGAGAGTCGTCTCGGTCATGTCTGCTTGTCTCCCGAACCCGTAGGGTCTACACACTTAAGGTTCAGTTACGCTAGGGTTGTAGGGATATGTATATGCAGTAACCCGAATGTTGTTCGGAGTCCCGGATGAGATCCCGGACGTCACGAGGAGTTCCGGAATGGTCCGGAGGTAAAGATTTATATATGGGAAGTCCTGTTTCGGGCATCGGGACAAGTTTCGGGGTTATCGGTATTGTACCGGGACCACCGGAAGGGTCCCGGGGGTCCACCGGGTGGGTCCACCTGTCCCGGGGGGCCACATGGGCTGTAGGGGGTGCGCCTTGGCCTAATGGGCCAAGGGCACCAGCCCCACATAGGCCCATGCGCCTAGGGTTTGAAGGGGGAAGAGTCCTAGGAGGGGAAGGCACCTCCTAGGTGCCTTGGGGGGGAGGGAAACCCCCCTTGGCCGCCGCACCCCCTAGGAGATTGGATCTCCTAGGGCCGGCCACCCCCCTTGGCCCTCCTATATATAGTGGGGGAGAGGAGGGACTTCATACCTGAACGCCTTGGCCTTTGGTTGCCTCCTTCTCCCTCCCCAACACCTCCTCCACCTCCATAGTGCTTAGCGAAGCTCTGCCGGAGTACTGCAGCTCCATCAACACCACGCCGTCGTGCTGCTGCTGGTGCCATCTCCCTCAACCTCTCCTCCCTCCCTTGCTGGATCAAGAAGGAGGAGACGTGGCTGTTCCGTACGTGTGTTGAACGCGGAGGTGCCGTCCGTTCGGCGCTGGTCATCGGTGATTTGGATCACGTCGAGTACGACTACATCATCACCGTTCTTTTGAACGCTTCCGCTCGCGATCTACAAAGGTATGTAGATGCATCTAATCACTCGTTGCTAGATGAACTCCTAGATGATCTTGGTGAAACGAGTAGGAAAATTTTTGTTTTCTGCAACGTTCCCCAACAGTGGCATCATGAGCTAGGTCTATGCGTAGTTCTTCTTGCGCGAGTAGAACACAATTTGTTGTGGGCGTAGATTTGTCAACTTTCTTGCCGTTACTAGTCCTTTCTTGCTTCAGCGGTATTGTGGGATGAAGCGGCCCGGACCAACCTTACACGTACGCTTACGTGAGACCGGTTCCACCGACTAACATGCACTAGTTGCATAAGGTGGCTGGCGGGTGTCTGTCTCTCCTACTTTAGTTGGAGCGGAATCGATGAACAGGGTCCTTATGAAGGGTAAATAGAAGTTGACAAATCACGTTGTGGCTTTAACGTAGGTAAGAAAACGTTCTTGCTAGAACCCTAATTCAGCCACGTAAAACTTGCAACAACAATTAGAGGACGTCTAACTTGTTTTTGCAGCAAGTGGTTTGTGATATGATATGGCCAAAGTTGTGATGAATGATGAATGATCTATATGTGATGTATGAGATGTTCATGCTATTGTAATAGGATTCACGACTTGCATGTCGATGAGTATGACAACCGGCAGGAGCCATAGGAGTTGTCTTTATTCTTTTATATGACCTGCGTGTCATCAAGAAACGCCATGTAAATTACTTTACTTTATTGCTAAACGCGTTAGCCATAGTAGTAGAAGTAATAGTTGGCGAGCAACTTCATGGAGACACGATGATGGAGATCATGATGATGGAGATCATGGTGTCAAGCCGGTGACAAGATGATCATGGAGCCCCAAGATGGAGATCAAAGGAGCTATGTGATATTGGCCATATCATGTCACGTTTATTATTTGATTGCATGTGATGTTTATCATGTTTTGCATCTTGTTTACTTAGAACGACGGTAGTAAATAAGATGATCCCTCACAATAAATTCAAGAAGTGTTCCCCCTAACTGTGCACCGTTGCGACAGTTCGCTGTTTCAAAACACCACGTGATGATCGGGTGTTTTATTCAGACGTTCACATACAACGGGTGTAAGACAGATTTACACATGCAAACACTTAGGTTGACTTGACGAGCCTAGCATGTACAGACATGGCCTCGGAACACAGAAGACCGAAAGGTCGAGCATGAGTCGTATAGAAGATACGATCAACATGAAGATGTTCACCGATGTTGACTAGTCCGTCTCACGTGATGATCGGACACGGTCTAGTTTAACTCGGATCATGTAATACTTAGATGACTAGAGGGATGTCTAATCTAAGTGGGAGTTCACTAATAATTTGATTAGTTGAACTTAATTATCATGAACTTAGTCTAAAATCTTTGCAATATGTCTTGTAGATCAAATGGCCAACGTAGTCCTCAACTTCAACGCGTTCCTAGAGAAAACTAAGCTGAAAGACGATGGCAGCAACTATACGGACTGGGTCCGGAACCTGAGGATCATCCTCATAGCTGCCAAGAAAGATTATGTCCTACAAGCACCGCTTGGTGACGCACCCGTTCTCCCTGCAGAACAAGATGTTATGAACGCTTGGCAGGCACGTTTCGATGACTACTCCCTCGTTCAGTGCGGCATGCTTTACAGCCTAGAGCCGGGGCTCCAAAAGCGTTTTGAGAGACATGGAGCATATGAGATGTTCGAAGAGCTGAAAATGGTTTTCCAAGCTCATGCCCGGGTCGAGAGATATGAAGTCTCCGACAAATTCTTCAGCTGTAAGATGGAGGAAAACAGTTCTGTCAGTGAGCACATACTCACTATGTCTGGGTTGCATAACCGCTTGACTCAGCTGGGAGTTAATCTCCCGGATGATGCGGTCATTGACAGAATCCTCCAGTCGCTTCCACCAAGCTACAAGAGCTTTGTGATGAACTTCAATATGCAGGGGATGGAAAAGACCATTCCTGAAGTATTTGCTATGCTGAAATCAGCAGAGGTAGAAGTCAGGAAGGAACATCAAGTGTTGATGGTCAATAAAACCACTAAGTTCAAGAAAGGCAAGGGTAAAAAGAACTTCAAGAAGGACGGCAAGGAGGTTGCCGCGCCCGGCAAGCAAGCTGCCGGGAAGAAGCCAAAGAATGGACCCAAGCCCGAGACTGAGTGCTTTTATTGCAAGGGAAGCGGTCACTGGAAGCGGAACTGCCCTAAGTACTTAGCGGATAAGAAGGCCGGCAAAACAAAAGGTATATGTGATATACATGTAATTGATGTGTACCTTACTAGTGCCCGTAGTGGCTCCTGGGTATTTGATACCGGTGCAGTTGCTCACATTTGTAACTCAAAGCAGGGGCTGCGGAATAAGCGGAAACTGGCAAAGGACGAGGTGACGATGCGCGTCGGGAATGGTTCCAAGGTCAATGTGATCGCCGTCGGCACGCTACCTCTGCATCTCCCTTCGGGATTAGTTTTAAACCTTAATAATTGTTATTTAGTGCCAGCTT
The DNA here is from genome assembly GCF_018294505.1 of Triticum aestivum. Classification (NCBI taxonomy): domain Eukaryota; kingdom Viridiplantae; phylum Streptophyta; class Magnoliopsida; order Poales; family Poaceae; genus Triticum; species Triticum aestivum. Next base: position 63,803,984 of record NC_057810.1, on the reverse strand, counting down.
TGAGCATGAACATTGTATCGGGATCTCGTTTAATTCGAGATGGCTACTCTTTTAAATCTGAGAATAATGGTTGTTCCATTTTTATGAGAGATATGTTTTATGGTCATGCTCCTATGGTGAATGGTTTATTCTTTATGAATCTCGAACGTGATGCTACACATGTTCATAATGTGAGTACCAAAAGAAGTAAGGTTGATAATGATAGTCCCACATACTTGTGGCACTGCCGCCTTGGTCACATAGGTGTCAAACGCATGAAGAAGCTCCATGCTGATGGACTTTTAGAGTCTCTTGATTATGAATCATTTGACACGTGCGAACCATGCCTTATGGGTAAAATGACCAAGACTCCGTTCTCAGGAACAATGGAGCGAGCAACCGACTTATTGGAAATCATACATACTGATGTGTGCGGTCCGATGAGTGTTGAGGCTCGCGGTGGCTATCGTTATGTTCTCACCCTCACTGATGATTTAAGTAGGTATGGGTATATCTACTTAATGAAACACAAGTCTGAAACCTTTGAAAAGTTCAAGGAATTTCAGAGTGAGGTTGAAAATCAACGTGACAGGAAAATCAAGTTTCTACGATCAGATCGTGGAGGAGAATACTTGAGTCACGAGTTTGGGGCACACTTAAGAAAATGTGGAATAGTTTCACAACTCACGCCGCCTGGAACACCTCAGCGTAATGGTGTGTCCGAACGTCGTAATCGCACTCTGTTAGATATGGTGCGATCTATGATGTCTCTTACCGATTTACCGCTTTCTTTTTGGGGCTATGCTTTAGAGACTGCCGCATTCACTTTAAATAGGGCTCCGTCGAAATCCGTTGAGACGACACCGTATGAATTATGGTTTGGGAAGAAACCTAAGCTGTCGTTTCTAAAAGTTTGGGGATGCGATGCTTATGTCAAGAAACTTCAACCTGAAAAGCTCGAACCCAAGTCGGAAAAATGCGTCTTCATAGGATACCCAAAAGAAACTATTGGGTACACCTTCTACCTCAGATCCGAAGGCAAGATCTTTGTTGCCAAGAATGGGTCCTTTCTGGAGAAAGAGTTTCTCTCGAAAGAAGTAAGTGGGAGGAAAGTAGAGCTTGATGAAGTATTACCTCTTGAACCGGAAAATGGCGCAACTCAAGAAAATGTTCCTGAGGTGCCTGCACCGACTAGAGAGGAAGTTAATGAAATGATCAAGATACTTCTGATCAAGCCCCTACTGAAATTCGAAGGTCCACAAGGACACGTTCCGCACCAGAGTGGTACGGCAACCCTGTCTTGGAAATCATGCTGTTAGACAATGGTGAACCTTCGAACTATGAAGAAGCGATGGCGGGCCCGGATTCCGACAAATGGCTGGAAGCCATGAAATCCGAGATAGGATCCATGTATGAAAACAAAGTATGGACTTTGACTGACTTGCCCGTTGAGCGGCGAGCCATAGAAAATAAATGGATCTTTAAGAGGAAGACAGACGCGGATGGTAATGTGACCATCTATAAAGCTCGGCTTGTCGCTAAGGGTTATCGACAAGTTCAAGGGGTTGACTACGATGAGACTTTCTCACCGGTAGCGAAGCTGAAGTCCGTCCGAATCATGTTAGCAATTGCCGCATTCTATGATTACGAAATATGGCAAATGGACGTCAAAACGGCATTCCTTAATGGTTTCCTTAAGGAAGAATTGTATATGATGCAGCCGGAAGGTTTTGTCGATCCTAAGAATGCTGACAAAGTGTGCAAGCTCCAACGCTCGATTTATGGGCTGGTGCAAGCATCTCGGAGTTGGAACATTCGCTTTGATGAGATGATCAAAGCGTTTGGGTTTACACAGACTTATGGAGAAGCCTGCGTTTACAAGAAAGTGAGTGGGAGCTCTGTAGCATTTCTCATATTATATGTAGATGACATACTTTTGATGGGAAATGATATAGAACTCTTGGACAGCATCAAGGCCTACTTGAATAAAAGTTTTTCAATGAAGGACCTTGGAGAAGCTGCTTATATATTAGGCATCAAAATCTATAGAGATAGATCGAGACGCCTCATAGGTCTTTCACAAAGCACATACCTTGATAAGATATTGAAGAAGTTCAATATGGATCAATCCAAGAAGGGGTTCTTGCCTGTGTTACAAGGTATGAAATTGAGCTCAGCTCAATGTCCGACCACGGCAGAAGATATAGAAGAGATGAGCGTCATCCCCTATGCCTCAGCCATAGGTTCTATTATGTATGCCATGCTGTGTACCAGACCTGATGTTAACCTTGCCGTAAGTTTGGTAGGAAGGTACCAAAGTAATCCCGGCAAGGAACACTGGACAGCGGTCAAGAATATCCTGAAGTACCTGAAAAGGACTAAGGAAATGTTTCTCGTTTATGGAGGTGACGAAGAGCTCGTCGTAAAGGGTTACGTCGACGCTAGCTTCGACACAGATCTGGATGACTCTAAGTCACAAACCGGATACGTGTATATTTTGAATGGTGGGGCAGTAAGCTGGTGCAGTTGCAAGCAAAGCGTCGTGGCGGGATCTACATGTGAAGCGGAGTACATGGCAGCCTCGGAGGCAGCACATGAAGCAATATGGGTGAAGGAGTTCATCACCGACCTAGGAGTCATACCCAATGCGTCGGGGCCGATCAAGCTCTTCTGTGACAACACTGGAGCTATTGCACTTGCCAAGGAGCCCAGGTTTCACAAGAAGACAAGGCACATCAAGCGTCGCTTCAACTCCATTCGTGAAAATGTTCAAGATGGAGACATAGAGATTTGTAAAGTACATACGGACCTGAATGTAGCAGATCCGTTGACTAAACCTCTCCCTAGAGCAAAACATGATCAACACCAGAATTCCATGGGTGTTCGATTCATCACAATGTAACTAGATTATTGACTCTAGTGCAAGTGGGAGACTGTTGGAAATATGCCCTAGAGGCAATAATAAAAGCATTATTATTATATTTCCTTGTTCATGATAATTGTCTTTATTCATGCTATAATTGTGTTATCCGGAAATCGTAATACATGTGTGAATAACAGACACCAACATGTCCCTAGTGAGCCTCTAGTTGACTAGCTCGTTGATCAACAGATAGTCATGGTTTCCTGACTATGGACACTGGATGTCATTGATAACGAGATCACATCATTGGGAGAATGATGTGATGGACAAGACCCAATCCTAAACATAGCACAAGATCGTATAGTTCGTTTGCTAGAGTTTTCCAATGTCAAGTATCTTTTCCTTAGACCATGAGATCGTGTAACTCCCGGATACCGTAGGAGTGCTTTGGGTATGCCAAACGTCACAACGTAACTGGGTGACTATAAAGGTAGACTACGGGTATCTCCGAAAGTGTCTGTTGGGTGACATGGATCAAGACTGGGATTTGTCACTCCGTATGACGGAGAGGTATCACTGGGCCCACTCGGTAATGCATCATCATAATGAGCTCAGAGTGACCAAGTGTCTGGTCACGGGATCATGCATTACGGTACGAGTAAAGTGACTTGCCGGTAACGAGATTGAACGAGGTATTGGGATACCGACGATCGAATCTCGGGCAAGTAACATATCGATAGACAAAGGGAATAGCGTACGGGGTTGATAGAATCCTCGACATCGTGGTTCATCCGATGAGATCATCGTGGAGCATGTGGGAGCCAACATGGGTATCCAGATCCCGCTGTTGGTTATTGACCGGAGAGTCGTCTCGGTCATGTCTGCTTGTCTCCCGAACCCGTAGGGTCTACACACTTAAGGTTCAGTTACGCTAGGGTTGTAGGGATATGTATATGCAGTAACCCGAATGTTGTTCGGAGTCCCGGATGAGATCCCGGACGTCACGAGGAGTTCCGGAATGGTCCGGAGGTAAAGATTTATATATGGGAAGTCCTGTTTCGGGCATCGGGACAAGTTTCGGGGTTATCGGTATTGTACCGGGACCACCGGAAGGGTCCCGGGGGTCCACCGGGTGGGTCCACCTGTCCCGGGGGGGCCACATGGGCTGTAGGGGGTGCGCCTTGGCCTAATGGGCCAAGGGCACCAGCCCCACATAGGCCCATGCGCCTAGGGTTTGAAGGGGGAAGAGTCCTAGGAGGGGAAGGCACCTCCTAGGTGCCTTGGGGGGGAGGGAAACCCCCCTTGGCCGCCGCACCCCCTAGGAGATTGGATCTCCTAGGGCCGGCCACCCCCCTTGGCCCTCCTATATATAGTGGGGGAGAGGAGGGACTTCATACCTGAACGCCTTGGCCTTTGGTTGCCTCCTTCTCCCTCCCCAACACCTCCTCCACCTCCATAGTGCTTAGCGAAGCTCTGCCGGAGTACTGCAGCTCCATCAACACCACGCCGTCGTGCTGCTGCTGGTGCCATCTCCCTCAACCTCTCCTCCCTCCCTTGCTGGATCAAGAAGGAGGAGATGTGGCTGTTCCGTACGTGTGTTGAACGCGGAGGTGCCGTCCGTTCGGCGCTGGTCATCGGTGATTTGGATCACGTCGAGTACGACTACATCATCACCGTTCATTTGAACGCTTCCGCTCGCGATCTACAAAGGTATGTAGATGCATCTAATCACTCGTTGCTAGATGAACTCCTAGATGATCTTGGTGAAACGAGTAGGAAAATTTTTGTTTTCTGCAACGTTCCCCAACAAAGATAAGGATACCTGGTGGTGGAATGATGATGTCCAGAAGGCGCTTAAAGAGAAGAAAGATTGTTTCAGACGCCTATACCTGGATAGGAGTGCAGACAACATAGAGAAGTACAAGATGGCGAAGAAGGCCGCAAAGCGAGCTGTTGGTGAAGCAAGGGGTCGGGCATATGAGGACCTCTACCAACGGTTAGGCACGAAGGAAGGTGAAAGGGACATCTATAAGATGGCTAAGATCCGGGAGAGGAAGACGAGGGATATTGGCCAAGTCAAATGCATCAAGGACGGAGCAGGCCAACTCTTGGTGAAGGACGAAGAGATTAAGCATAGATGGCGGGAGTACTTCGACAAGCTGTTCAATGGGGAGAATGAGAGTTCTACCATTGAACTGAATGACTCCTTTGATGAGACCAGCATGCGTTTTGTGCGGCGCATCCAGGAGTCTGAGGTGAAGGAGGCTTTAAAAAGGATGAAAGGAGGCAAGGCGATGGGCCCTGATTGTATCCCCATTGAGGTGTGGAAAGGTCTCGGGGACATAGCGATAGTGTGGCTAACCAAGCTTTTCAACCTCATTTTTCGGGCAAACAAGATGCCAGAAGAATGGAGACGAAGTATATTAGTACCAATCTTCAAGAACAAGGGGGATGTTCAGAGTTGTACTAATTACCGTGGAATTAAGCTGATGAGCCATACAATGAAGCTATGGGAGAGAGTCATTGAGCACCGCTTAAGAAGAATGACAAGCGTGACCAAAAATCAGTTTGGTTTCATGCCTGGGAGGTCGACCATGGAAGCCATTTTCTTGGTACGACAACTTATGGAGAGATATAGGGAGCATAAGAAGGACTTGCATATGGTGTTCATTGACTTGGAGAAGGCCTATGATAAGATACCACGGAATGTCATGTGGTGGGCCTTGGAGAAACACAAAGTCCCAGCAAAGTACATTACCCTCATCAAGGACATGTATAATAATGTTGTGACAAGTGTTCGAACAAGTGATGTCGACACCGATGACTTCCCGATTAAGATAGGACTGCATCAGGGGTCAGCTTTGAGCCCTTATCTTTTTGCATTGGTGATGGATGAGGTCACAAGGGGTATACAAGGAGATATCCCATGGTGTATGCTCTTTGCCGGATGATGTGGTGCTAGTTGACGATAGTCGGACGGGGGTAAATAGGAAGTTAGAGTTATGGAGACAAACCTTGGAATCGAAAGGGTTTAGGCTTAGTAGAACTAAAACCGAGTACATGATGTGCGGTTTCAGTACTACTAGCTGTGAGGAGGAGGAGGTTAGCCTTGATGGCCAGGTGGTACCTCGGAAGGACACCTTTCGGTATTTGGGGTCAATGTTGCAGGAGGATGGGGGTATTGATGAAGATGTGAACCATCGAATCAAAGCCGGATGGATGAAGTGGCGCCAAGCTTCTGGCATTCTCTGTGACAAGAGAGTGCCACAAAAGCTAAAAGGCAAGTTCTACAGGACGGCGGTTCGACCCGCAATGTTGTATGGCGCGGAGTGTTGGCCGACTAAAAGGCGACATGTTCAACAGTTAGGTGTGGCGGAGATGCGTATGTTGAGATGGATGTGTGGCCACACGAGGAAGGATCGAGTCCGGAATGATGATATACGAGATAGAGTTGGGGTAGCACCAATTGAGGAGAAGCTTGTCCAACATCGTTTGAGATGGTTTGGGCATATTCAGCGCAGGCCTCCAGAAGCTCCAGTGCATAGCGGACGGCTAAAGCGTGCGGAGAATGTCAAGAGAGGGCGGGGTCGACCGATTTTGACATGGGAGGAGTCCGTTAAGAGAGACCTGAAGGATTGGAGTATCGACAAAGAGCTAGCTATGGACAGGGGTGCGTGGAAGCTTGCTATCCATGTGCCAGAGCCATGAGTTGGTTGCGAGATCTTATGGGTTTCATCTCTAGCCTACCCCAACTTGTTTGGGACTAAAGGCTTTGTTGTTGTTGTTGTTGTTGGTCCAAGATCACATTGAGTCCATAGGAAAAGGCAATACTATTAAAAGGGGATGAGGTGTTGCTTAATGCTTGTTTGCTCAAAGTGCTTAGTGATATGCTCCAAAGCCCTCAACCACTTTCTCATTTCCACATATGTCCTGAACCTAAAGTCAAACTTGGCCCCGCCGATTTGATCTATCCAGCGCCACCGAGTTCACTTGACATAGCCACTGCCAGAAACCCTAATCAGTTCGGTCTCACCGATGGGATCTCGGTCTCACCGAGATGGGCTTGCAAACTCTCTGTTGCATGTTGCAATCATTTCGGTCCCACCGAGATGTGCAGTTGGTCCCATCGAGTTTGCTTGACCAACTCTATTTTGCTCATTGCCAAAATCGGTCTGACCGAGTTTGTGTAATCGGTCAAACCGAGTTGAGGTTTTACCCTAACCCTAGCACATCGGTCCCATCGAGTTGATCATGTTGGTCCCACCGAAAACTCTAACGTTCACATTTTGAACCATATTGGTCTGACCGAGTTTCACTATTCGGTCCCACCGAGTTTGGTAGATAGTGTGTAACGGCTAGATTTTGTGTGGAGGCTATATATACCCCTCCACCCATCTTCCATTCATGGAGAGAGCCATCGGAACGTGCCTACACTTCCAGCATTCATTTTCTGAGAGAGAACCACCTACTCATGTGTTAAGACCAAGGCATTCCAATCCAACCACAAGAATATTGATCTCTAGCCTTCCCCAAGTTGCTTTCCACTCAAATCATCTTTCCACCATATCCAAATTTGTGAGAGATAGTTGAGTGTTGGGAAGACTATCATTTGAAGCACAAGAGCAAGGAGTTCATCATCAACACACCATCTATTACCTTTTGGAGAGTGGTGTTTTCTAGATTGGTTAGGTGTCACTTGGGAACCTTTGTCAAGATTGTGGATTTGAACCAAGGAGTTTGTAAGGGCAAGGATCGCCTACATCATGAAGATCTACCCAAGTGAGGCAAGTCATTCCTGGGTGATGGCCATGGTGTGATAGACAAGGTTGCTTCTTCATGGACCCTTCGTGGGTGGATCCCTCCGTGGACTCACGCAACCGTTATCCTTCGTGGGTTGAAGTCTCCACCAACGTGGATGTACGATAGCACCACCTATCGGAACCATGCCAAAAATCATCATGTCTCCAATTGCGTTTGCACACTCCAATCACATCCCTTTACTTTCTTGCAAGTTGCATGCTTTACTTTCCGCTGCTCATATACTCTTGTGATGCTTGCTTGAAATGTATTGTGAATGTTTAAACTTGTGCTAAAACTCCACCTTAACTTAAAGAACTTAAAAACTGCTACTTTTCTTTGTTGAGGGTCTAATCACCCCCTCTCTAGACACCTCTTCTCGATTCGTTCAATTGATATCAGAGCATTGGTCTCCGTTGCTTTGGTTTAATCACCATTGGAGGAAGATGGATGAGTCTATGTTGGGGAGTCTGACGTAGAGTGCCTATACTTGATGGAGAGTTCTTTAATGCTTGGAAAAATGAGATGCTTGAGATTTTCAATTAGTGTCACTTCAATAAGTACATTACTACCCCTTGTGCACCCCTTGTTGACCCCTTGCATCCTACCCCTGATGAGTCTCTTGACATGATCCGCAACCTTAGAACTGTCAATCTTATTACTAAAGGTTTGCCTAGAAATTTGATTGTTTGCTTGCCTACTCTTGATTGTGCTTACACCTTATGGAGATTTCTTGAGGAACGATTTCCAAACTATTCCTTGCAAAATCTAGATGCGATTCTTCAAAAGTTAATTGCCTTAAGCAAGATGAATTCCAATGATCCTAAGTTTGGCGATTTTTTATTTGAGCTTCGTGACCTTATGCGTGCCAAAGGAGATGTTGGAATCATTAGCAACATCATTTCCGAAGTCATTAAAATTCATAAAGATGAACATTACCATGATCATATATCTAATGAATCACTCTCTCTAGGCGATGATCTATCACAAAACGATATTGAACATGGATACTATGATGAGGATGATTATAGTGACCTTGATCTCGATGAGTCTATGAGACACTTTGGTCTTATGGCTAATCTTCGTGGCTACATGGCTGGAGGAAAGGAATGGGTTCTTGATAGTGGATGTACCAATCACATGACCGGAGACAAGGATATGTTTCGTGAGCTTGCTACAAACGACGGCCCTCGAAAGTATGTCACCTTTGGTGATAACTCAAAGGGTAGTGGTTGGCCTTGGTAATGTGGCCATCTCACATGACAGCTCCATACAAAATGTTATGCTCGTTGAATCTCTTGGCTATAATTTACTTTCTGTATCTAGACTACCTGACTTTGGATTCAATGTCCTATTTACTGAAGTAGATTGCCAAGTGTTTCGAAGAGATAATCATAAAATGGTCTTTACCGGTATATGTAGAGGTGATCTATACATTGTTGATTTCACTAAAAAGGCTCAACCTAGAACTTGCTTAATTGCTAAATCTTCTAAAGGTTGGTTGTGGCATAGAAGTTTATGTCATGTGGGCATGTGAAATCTTGATAAGCTTCTTAAAGATGATCATATCCTTGGAGTAAAAGACGTTATATTTGACAAGGATAGATTGTGCAGTGCTTGCCAAGCAGGAAAACAGGTTGGAGGAAGCCACCCCGTGAAGAACCTCATGACCATGAGAAGACCGCTCGAGCTACTTCATATGGATCTCTTTGGTCCAAACGCCTATAACAGTCTCGGTGGAAATTCGTTTGGTTTAGTCATAGTCGATGATTTTTCAAGATTTACGTGTGTGTTCTTTCTTGATGATAAATCGCAGGTCCAAAAGATCTTCAAGAACTTCGCTAGGAAGGCCCAAAATCAATTTGAAGTGAAGATCAAGAAGGTTCGCAGCGACAACAGAACGGAGTTCAAGAACGCAAATGTGGACACCTTTCTTGAAAAAGAAGGGATTTCACATGAGTTCTCTGCTACGTAAACGCCTCGACAAAATGGAGTTGTTGAGAGGAAGAACCGGACTCTTAGTGAGATGGCGAGAACGATGCTCGATGAGTACAAGACGCCAAAACACATTTGGGCGGAAGCGGTTGAGACAGCTTGTGTCATGCAACAAATCGTCTATCTTCACAAGCTATTCAGCAAGACGGCATACGAGCTTCTCACCGGTAACAAACCCCAAGTTGGATACTTTCGAGTATTCGGCTCAAAGTGCTATATTCATGATAAGCATCGTCGTTCTAAATTTGCTCCTAAATATCATGAGGGTTTCCTACTCGGTTATGGCTCAAACTCTCACACTTACCGTGTCTACAACAATTTCACCCAAAAGGTTGAAGAGACGGTAGATGTGAAGTTTGATGAATCTAACGACTCGCAAGTAGAGCAATTACCAATTAATGTAGGAGACAAAGACCCTTCCGAAGCTATCCAAACTTGCCTATTGGCAAGATTCATCCAATGGAGGTGAAGGAGAGTACCTCGTCCGTCCAAGTGGAAGCTTCTACCTCACGACAAGGTGAACCAAGAATTGACTCAAAGGCATCCACAAGTGGGACATGCCAAGATGAAGAAAACGAGGAAGTACACCAAGATGAACCTCATCAACCTCCTTCTCCACCTCCACAAGAGAACAACAACACCAACAACGAAGAATGCCAAGAGGAAGAACAAGATGATGAAGAAGATGTTCCACCCCGACCCAAACAAAAGCTCTCACGAGTTAGAGCAAGAGTTTCAAGAGACCATCCCGTCGAACAAATCTTTGATGATATCCAAACCAGGAGAATTACTCACTCTAAAACTCGTTTGGCTAATTTTTGTGAACATTACTCATTCATCTCTAGCATTGAACCTATGAAGGTTGAAGAAGCACTAGAAGATCCGAATTGGATAAATGCCATGCACGAAGAGCTACACAATTTTGAGAGGAACCAAGTGTGGACATTGGTTGAGAAGCCCGACAACAACCACAACATCATTGGTACCAAATGGGTGTTTCAGAATAAGCAAGATGTAGCTGGACAAGTTGTACGCAACAAGGCTCGTCTCATCGCTCAAGGCTACACTCAAGTCAAAGTTATGGACTATGGTGAGACATATGCCCCCGTTGCTAGACTTGAGTCCATATGCATCTTACTTGCTTATGCCAATCATCATGATATCACATTGTATCAAATGGACATTAAATGTGCTTTTCTAAATGGTGAAATTGAAGAGGAAGTTTATGTTAAACAACCTCCCAGCTTCGTTAATCCTAAGAAATCCGACCATGTTTACAAACTTCACAAAGCTCTTTATGGTCTTAAACAAGCTCCTAGAGCCTGGTATAAATGCTTGACCAAGTTCCTTATTGAGAAAGGCTTTGAGATTGGAAAAATTGATTCTACTCTTTTTACTAAAAGGGTTAATGGAGAATTATTTGTGTGCCAAATTCATGTTGGTGATATCATATTTGGTTCGACTAACCCTCATTTTAGTGAAAAGTTTGTAAAGCTAATGTCAAAGAAGTTTGAGATGTCTATGATGTGTGAACTCATTCTTTCTTGGTTTGCAAATTAAGAAAACTAAGGAAGGTACCTTTGTCTCAAACAAAGTATATCAAGGACTTATTCAACAAGTTCAACATGCAAGAAAGCAAAGGTATAAAAACACCCATGCCTACTAATGGACATCTTGACTTGACTAAGGATGGCAAACCGATTGACCAAAAGGTTTACCACTCTATGATTGGTTCATTGTTATATCTATGTGCCTCCCATCCCGATATTATGCTAAGTGTGTGCATGTGTGCACGATATCAAGTGGCGCCCAAAGAATGTCATCTTAAGGCTGTGAAAGGATAGTGAGATACTTAATTCATACACCAAATTTTGGCATTTGGTATCCTAAGAGGTCTTATTTTGATCTTGTTGGCTACTCCGATTCGGACTATGCTGGTGACAAGGTTGATAGGAAGTCCACTTCGAGTGCATGTCAATTTCTTGGTAGATCTCTTGTGTCTTGGTCCTCCAAGAAACAAAACTCGGTATCCTTATCCACCACCGAAGCAGAATACATTGCCGTCGGTTCATGTTGTGCTCAATTACTTTGGATGACCCAAACTCTTAAAGATTATGGCATATATGTGAAACATGTTCCATTGCTTTGTGATAATGAAAGTGCTATTAAGATTGCTCACAATCCCGTGCAACATTCTCGAACTAAGCATATTGAAGTTCATCATCATTTCATTTGAGATCATGTTGATAAAGGAGACATTGATCTTAAGCATGTTCATACCGATAAGCAATTGGCGGATATATTCACCAAACCGCTTGATGAGAAAGTATTTTGCCGTTTGAGAGGTAAATTGAACATCATTGATGTCTCAAACTTGCAGTAGACACTCCATTTGGATACATGTAAGGCATGAGCCTTTGACTAATCCTTGATATTTCTCTTATGATGATGATCATATGTCTTGGATCTATACTTGTACCCTTGCATGCTATCTAACCCTTTTAGGTACTTGGATGAATCTAAATCTATGAGATTGCAACTCACTCACATCTTGAGCAAACTCTACATCATCAAGTCTCTACAATACGGTGGTTGAAGACAAGGAAGCATGAAACCTTCAACATATCCTTTGACAATCTCTATATATCAAATTTCATTTGGTATCAAAATTCATGCTTGTCATTTTGGATACACAAGTGCTCTTCCTTGCAAGACTAATCCATGTAGGTAGATGAACTCAAACTACAAGTGGTGCTCCCAACTCATTGATGAGCTACATCAACCTTGAGCATCCTACACAAGTTCAACTACATGACCAAGATCAACACCACCACCCAAGGTATGTCATTCCATCTTAGAGAAGCTTTTACCCCAAGTCTGGGTCGAAGCAGCTCAACAAGATGTGAATACATCAAAATGCTTAAACGAAAAATGGCGACCCCATTTTGAGCTTAAACGATGAGTACGACCTAAGATCAAGTGCTCTCACTTGACTCCTTAGTCAATATACTCTAACATAGGTGACTTTGTCGCCGACCAATTCTAGATGAAGTTCTCTAGTGTTTTTCTGTGTTCTTGCATTTGTCTCTTGCATGTGTGTTCCCGTTTTCAAAAAAAAACTTTATCTAGATCTCTTTTCTTTTCTCTGTTATATTCTGCATTCCCTGCATCCAATTCATTGCAAATCTTTCAGTTAATTCCTTGCAAATCTTTGTGAGATCTTATTTGCCTAGTGAGCTGAGATGACAATTGTTTTATCTCTGTGTTGAATTCCGCCTCACCGGGTTGTTTCTTTCGGCTAAACCGAAACAACTCGGTGCCACCGAAGAAAAAGTCTCGGTGTTACCGATTTCAATGTTGAGAAAACACTTTGCCATCTGCATCCTGCATATTTGTTCCAGCTCCACTCGATAATTCTTGTCTTCTACCAGCATCTTATATTACATGTTGCTTTGTAATGTGACTCAAGGACCAAACCTACTTGACTCATGCTCCAGAAGATTCCTTCTTGGAAATGGATGTCAAAGGGGGAGAGAGAGAGCACATCAAAGCTTATCACATAAGAGAGAATGCACACCTTAAGCTTCTCCAGATTCTTTTTATCCATAGAGGAGAGAAGTTACATGTCTTCAAGAGGGGAAAGACATATTAGTTGTGTTATGATTGTTGTTATGATTGTTTTGCTCTGGTTTTCTTTTACCCTATCTTCTCCCATTATCCAATATAAGATCCAGGGGGAGAAAGACATTCAAGGGAAGGAAATCTTCGAATTCATTGCATATCTTTACTCTTTGGGGACATGTCTATATCCAATAGATTACTAAGTACTCACTCACTACATGTCATCCCAATCTTAGTACTCTTATGGTTTTCTCATCCTGCTTTGATCAGTAGGTGTTCGTGTGTTATCTAACCTTGTTTATTCAGGTTCATCTCTTCCAAAGCACATTTGACTTTGCCCCGGTTAATGGGCACTTATCTTTTGGCGGGCTCCCTCTCTTTATCTTGCTTGCGATTCAGTGTGTGCACATGCGCGCGTTTGTGCTTTGATTTATCTTTCGTGTTGCATCAGGCACCGAGTTTCTGTCTCTGTTCCATGATGCCCCATTTTTATCGTGTTCTTGTTGAATTTATATCTGATTCGAAGCTCCATGATAGTCTTGTTAGTTGTGATTAGTGAATCGCATGCGTAGTCTGACCTCATGACCTGGGAGTTGTGAATAAGCTCTTGTATGCTGAACTGCACCTGGCATTGCCTGCTTAACATTCTGTCTGAAAAACACTCCCAGACCTATTTTGTTAGCAAGAAAGAGCTCTTCAACTACGTAAAAAAGAAAGAGCTCTTAAAATTTCAGTGGTTAGAGTATAACTGGAGTAGTACCCACCCAAGTTGTGCACCTACAGGCTACAGCGCAAGGAGATGCTACTATCTCCGTGTGTCTCACACATGGAGATGTCCTATTGATTGAAACGGCATAAGTTCATTAACAACATAAGACCAACTCTAACCGATCCCCTATAAAATAAAAGAACATACGACCGAGCAAAGCTTAGTGAAGTATATTTACTCCACTAACTTTCGGCCGGACCTAGTCGATTTCCTAAATATAACGGCAGTGCACAAAGAAGGTGCATGCAATGGAGAACGGAGGTGCAAATGCAATGCAGAAAAGGAGGTACAAGCATCCATCCCGCGCATGCATTAGCCGGTTGCTCGTCGCATTGTACCAAATTGAAGTTCCAAGGACGTGCTCCGTAATATTGAGACTTGCCCATAGCAGTTGGGCACAGCGCAGATGGCAGCCGGCCTGGGCGGGACACGGGCAGGCAGTACGATGCAATGCGCGGGGATACCGCACCAAGATGAGATGAGATCGCCATTGATTAGTCGACGCTCTTGGCTTAGTTAACGGCATGGTTTATTCTGATCACGATCAATCAGTTCTCTAAATTAGGATGTACAATATCATTCTTCCCTTATCATACCTCAGAGCCTGACAACCAGTCGGTAGGACACGCCATTGCCACCGCTCGTCTTAATGGGTAGCATACGCAACTTTGCTATAATAATGATTACTAAAGATTGATAACAAATTAGGTTACTAATGTGCTTACACTCATTTCCAGCATTCATTTTTTGAGAGAGAACCACCTACTCATGTGTTGAGACCAAGACATTTCAATCCAACCACAAGAATCTTGATCTCTAGCCTTCCTCAAGTTGCTTTCCACTCAAATCATCTTTCCACCATATCCAAATCCGTGAGAGATAGTTGAGTGTTGGGAAGACTATCATTTGAAGCACAAGAGCAAAGAGTTCATCATCAACACACCATCTATTACCTTTTCGAGAGTGGTATCTCCTAGATTGGTTAGGTGTCACTTGGGAGCCTTCGTCAAGATTGTGGAGTTGAACCAAGGAGTTTGTAAGGGCAAGGAGACCGCCTACTTCGTGGAGATCCACCCAAGTGAGGCAAGTCCTTTATGAGCGATGGACATGGTGGGATAGACAAGGTTGCTTCTTCGTGGACCCTTCGTGGGTGGAGCCCTCCGTGGACTCACGCAACCGTTACCCTTCGTGGGTTGAAGTCTCCACCAACTAGATGTACGATAGCACCACCTATCGAAACCGTGCCAAAAATCACCATGTCTCCAATTGCGTTTGTACACCCCAATCCCATCCCTTTACTTTCTTGCAAGTTGCATGCTTTACTTTTCGGTGCTCATACACTCTTGACTTGCTTGCTTGAAATGTATTATGAATGTTTAAACTTGTGCTAAAACTCCACCTTAACTTAAAGTACTTAAAAACTGCTACTTTTCTTTGTTGAGGGTCTAATCACCCCCCCCCTCTATACACCTCTTCTCGATCCTTTCTGGTATGCCAAATTTTCTATTCAAGCAACCACTCATCGATCCCCTCTGCCGACATCGATCCTAGCGTTGCAAAGATACATTGATCTACAATTAGAAGTACATTTATTCATTCGTGTGCCCCGTTACAACGCACAGGCCCTTTTGCTAGTAGAATCTGAACAAAATTCTTAGTTACTCTGGCTGTGTTTGTGATCTTATGCGGTGCACTATAATCAGAAGTTCAGACCACAGAACAAGCTGCTGCCGAGGACAGGTTGGCCGAGTTGGAAAGGCAAAAGTACGAGATTATGAAGTCATATTCTGTTGTTGCGTTGCTCGACAAGGTGCAAAGCAAGTGCTCTGAACAGCTGCAGCTCCAATTCGTGCCTTCCAATGCAAACTAGTGCTTGATGTTAGCAATGTAATGTTGTTCTTCATGTGAACTCATGGCTCACATGCGTGCACACCTTATCATGTTGGTTCTTTGCTCAGGTACAATCCACAGAAGGACGTGGTGGTGTCAGCGATCTGACAAGAGGCCCCCACAAGTCAGCCAAAGAAGCGGGGGGGGGGGGGGGGATGTCAAGCCCAACAGGCCATGTCGCGAGAGGAAGCCCAAGTACAAGTTCACGGGCCTGCAATGGATCTCCTACATGTTTGAGCCCGAGAAGGACCAAGGCAGTGGTATTTAGTTGAGAATGCAGTAGGTGTGAGACAGGAAAACCCTATTCGCCGCAATGTCCAGCAAGTTGTCCACCTTTCGCACAGGGTCATCAGGCGAGGGATTGACTTGGGTCGGCCCATTTAATCCCTTCAGTAATCCTGGTTTTGCGAACCTTCTGGAGGTTTCCGGCGGGACCTCCTATGTGCCGCATTTTGCGGCAAATAACCAGCGCCACGCACAGAAGGCGTGCGGCTTGCTATCCACAACAAGTGCTGCTAGCCACCAAAGCTAGTCGCTACATGTGGAATATAACGCATCGCTATGATATTTAAGAACTTACTATTGTCGGATATCGCCCCTGGGATGTTATTTTCTGTACGCGTAGTGTCGCATATAGATTTTTGAAATTGAACACCTTTTGGAAAATACGAAAAGAATTTTGAGGAAAGGTGAACAAAATTCAAATAGATTTTGAAAAATTTGTGAACATTCAAAAATCACGAACAAAATTTGTGAAGGTGATTTGAAAAAAATATACTTTTTTGAAAGTGTCTACTTTGAAAATGTGCAAGCATTTTCTGAATTTCTGAACACATTTTTTACTATGGGAATATTTGAATACAAGAACAAATTTTGAACCCGCAAACATTTTCCAAATTTTTGAACAAATATTTGAAAAAATGGAACATTTCATGAAATTCTGAACAAAAAATTGTAACTACGGAAAATTTTAGAATTTATGAAAAAAAATTGGAAAATGGAAAATTTCATCAAATTCCGAACAAAAAACTTGGAACAGCGAACATATTTAAAGTTTGTGACCAAATTTTGAAAATGTGAACATTTTTGAATTGCAATCAAATTTTGAAACCATGAACATTTTTTAAATTGTGAACAAATTTTAAAGAACAAGAACATTTTTTGAATTCATGAACAAAATTTTAAAATTGTGATCAAAATTTTGAAAACGAGAGAATTTTTTGGAACCCAAACATTTTTTGAAATTTTAAAACAAAATTATGAAAATGAAAACATTTTTTCAAATATGAACACTTTTTCAAAAATGTGAACAAGTTTTGAAAAAGAGAACTTTTTGAAATCCCAGGCCAAGAGCACTTTTCTTTCCTTTTAAAAGCACAAAAAAGGAAAGAAAAGGAGAGAAAAGCCAAAAGGGAAATAAATAGAGACATAAAGAAAAAAGGAGAAAATAAGGAAAAGGAAATGAGAGAAACTAAAAAGGAAAGGAAAAGGAAAAAAGAAACATAATAAGAAAAAATGTAAAGAAAAAAACAGAAAAAGGAAAAATAAACAGGGAAAAAACAAAAAAACAAACATAACAATAAAAAACCGGATCAGAAACCTTCTAGAAAATGAAATATAAAAATAAACATGAACATTAAGAAAGAAATTAAAAATGAAATATAAAAAAGAAACAAAAAAAGGAAAAAAGAAACGGAAAAGAAAAAAGAAAGAAGAAAAATAAACAGAAAACAAAAAAAAACAAAAAGAAACCAAAAAACCGGTTCAGGGAACCTGTAAACCAGAAAAAAAATGGCTGGGAAATTCTAGAAGTTTCCCAAAACCGTAAACGATGGAACACGTTAACAGGCCGGACCAGGTTACCGCTCGCTCGCGAGCTCTGTGAGAAACCTCTATACTGTTCGACGCAAAACGCGGCGAATAGGATATTCCGTTTCTGGCCAGGTTTTTTCTGCTTTTAGGAAACTTCTAGAATTGCTCTTAACAAACGGACAAAAAGCGGACAAATGCGCCGTCCGTTTGGGTCGGCCCGTTGGAGTTGCTCTTAACAACAGCAACAAATTGAATGCAGCCAAATGTTTGTTAGGTTTGTGGTTTGAAAGGTTAAATTGTCTGGAAGAATATTTTGTGGTTGCCATGTTTGTCTGCAGGACTTCTGAAGCATCTTGCTTATCACCTTCGAACTATTCCCTGTCCAATCTTGGATCCCAACCTCGCGTCGCCCACCCGTCCCCCGCATCGCCCTCCCCGGCGGCGACGGGGGAACCCAGATCCAGCCGCCCTTCCCCTTCCCATCTCCATCCCAACCTCGCCGCCACCGGAGGAACGGCCAGCGAAGCCGGCGCCGGCTCCCGGGATGGTGGCGGCGGGGCGAGATCGCTCCCTTTCGGTGGTGAGAGTCCGGATCTGAGGCGGCGGCCTCGCTGGTGCGGACGGCGCTCCCCCGGCGGCGGGGAGTGATCGTCGGTGAGGTAGGCCGGTTCCCCTCGGCTGCGCGGGCAGCGAGGTCCCGGTGGGTGCAGGTCTTGGTGCGGGGAGGCCCCGGGCTCCCCGCGTCAGATCGGAGGCGATCCTGGTCCGCTCGTGATGCATGAACTCCGGTCGGCCTGGATCTCCGGCGTACTCGCGCCTGCGGATGTTGTGGCTGGTTCGGAGGTGGCGGCAGGGTGCTTGGCCGGGGGAAACCCTTGGCCGCCGGTAGCGGTCACGGCGTCGATGGCGTCCCGGATGCCATTCCCTCCTTGGTGGCGGCGCCGAGGCTAAACCTCCCCTGCCTCCCCCCTTCCCCTGTGCCCGGGTGAAAACCCTAGCCCCGGTGGCTAAGCGGCGGCGGCGCTACAGCGTCATCACCTTCTTGAAGGCGCCGACTTGGACATGGGGATGCTGGGTGTGCATGGCGAGCTTGTCTGGTTCCTGGTGGCGGCCCGCCTGATCTGCTGCGTCGCAGCTCCGGGCAGTGTCTCAGGGTTGCGGTGCTTCTCTTCCGGCCGTGTCTCCAATGGGGACCTCACCCTTCCTCACCATGTACATGCCGTGGTGGAGCGGTACTTCATCTCACTCATTGATGGCGGTGAAGATCGGCGGCATGGCGCTGTGGAGGCTCGCCGCCCGATGCGCGGAGATGGACTCGCGCAGGAGGAGGTTGCTGTCTGGCGTCATGGTGACGTCGATGGCAGAGTGGCCAGACAAGGTAGAAGCCTCAATATGATCTGAAGACGGACCTGTGGAAGATGGTGGCAACGACGCACGAGTGCGTCTGACCGGATTGTGCCCCAGATCCGGTATGTGGCTCGGCTGGGGCTTCCGAATATGTTTCGGTTTCCGGCTTTTTGATGTTAGGCTTAGGTGAGTGGTTTGGGTAGTGGACCAGCTAGCACCCCTTCATCATTTTGGATAGGAGTAGCGGCATGTGTTGCCAAGATGATAGATTCAGGCTCATTGTTAATACTTTGTAAGGTCCTCGAGAATAATCAATAAAGTGGCTGTATGCATCTCCTAGATGCAGAGGCCGGGGGTCCTCCTCCTTTTCTAAAAAAAAATCTTGGCGCCACCGTCATTTCTTAGTTTCAGAACGTACAAGATGGAAATATGCGAACTAACAGGGTCATGTGCATCCCCCCGCAGGGATGGAGGATTATAATTGCCTGTAAATTATTTAGTACTCCTACTAGCAAAAGTTCAGAAGCAACAGCAGGTGGCAAGCATTCACAAGACCAATTGCAGACAGCCATAGATATATAGAACAAGAGAATTAGTACCAAGATTCAAAGGAGTGCGTCTTTAGCAGTATTTCCTACACAAATCAGAGATACAATGCCACCCTTTTGCTCGACGAATGTGACGAAAGGGCAACTACCTACGGAGGCGAACGTTTGGTCTATGGGGATACATGTCCCCGATATCCACCGCGTCAGTTCATACGTCGTGATTGACAGATAAGTTAGTGGTGCAGCATATACGGTCTGTTGTGAAGTGTTAAAGAGGAGTATACAGCGAAGGAACAGTGGTATGCCAGTACTGGAACAGGTGCGTACGGGATCTTTGGGAACGAACGACGCGTCTTCCAGCTTGCATGCATAAATGCATTCGTGCTGCAACACGGCACCTGTTGTGTGCAAAACGGAGCTCTTTGTCTGTGTCCTCTCGTCAACGTTGTTTGTGTTAGTGCGCGATTAATATGTATCTACGACTCGTACCAAATAATTACATTGTCAAGTGCGAATCAACCTGTGGTTGAGTTGGTTAGGTGGACAATGGTATTTCCAACCCATCAGGGTTCAAATCCTGGTGCTCGCTGCACCGTTCTGGAGAAAAATGCAAATTATTAAATATTTATGCATAATAAATGTAATTATGCAACGGCGGGAAAAATCTAATCTAATGCTTTGTGTAACGGATAGCATGTACTCCCTCAGTTCCAAAATAGATGACTCAATTTTATATTAAACTTAGTATAAATTGAGTCATCTATTTTGAAAAGGAAGGAGTAATAATTAAAAAAATGTTAAGAAATAATTTTGACTTGTACAAAAGAAGTTAGTTACAAATTGTGTTTTTTAGTGCAGTTCATGAAGCTAAGGTTTAAAAAGAATGATAGGTATGTAAATTCGGTGGACACGCAATTTTATAAATATAGTCGCAATGTGGCTAAGAGCGCATCTAATTTAATTAGAAGAACTACAAGTGGTCGACCTGAAACGCGGGGCGTCGTCCGTTTCGGTGGTCATATAAATGCTCAAATATCAAAAAATTGTTCGTTTAAAACTTTTTTTGAAATATACTTGACCTTTTTTCGTACTTGTATAAATAGTTTCACGAAGAAAAAAAAATCCTGTTGGTTTCAGTGCAAAAAATATATCAAGGACAAAAGGTGTGAATACTAACCTGTATATAGTGTTGAATTTGTTTTGTTCCACAAAAAATATCCTGAAAGTTATTCCACAAAAAAATATTGGTATTCAAATTTTTGTGGTCATATATATTCAAAAAAATAGAGATTCAAATATCCAAAATAAATTCATTTAAAGTGTATGTACATCTGATATGGGAACTTTTGTAGTAACTATGGAAAAACTCAAAAAAATCTGATTTTTTTTGGAAATAAACTTGATCTTCTTTTGTACTCGTACAAAAGGTTTCGTGATGGAAAAACTCCCAGCGACATCAAAGAAAAAAAATCAAATAATCTAGTACAAAAAGTGTGAATGTTAACTTTTGTATGGTGTCAATTTTACATTGTTCCACCAAGAATATCAAGAAAGTTATTCCACAAAAAAAATATCTTATTCCAAAAGCTTTTGAATATACGTTGTTTGAAATATAAATATTCAAATATCCGGAAAAAAATTGTGGTGCGTAAGTTGTAGAGTGATGGCTCCAGATATTTACCGATTTCAATTTTCATGTGTTAAAACATGTGTGGTGATACGGTATTAGTAAACAACGATTGATGAACATTAAGTCGTCTGATACATGTGGCAAGTAATTATGCACTAGAGATGTGATTAAATTACTTCGTTCAGGAGTTTGAAAAAATTATCGCAAGTGTGAAAACAGATGTAGCATGTACCAGCCAAAAGCACCTGCGTGTCAGGGAGAGTTGGCCCGCTAGTAGTAGGTGTGATCAATGCGCTTGTACGGCCGAGCAGAGCGGTACAGGTTTGAGGGCATCTACTCCCTCCTTACCGGTTTATAAGGCTCATATCTGAAATCTCACCAATCAAGGGGAATGTTTATTGGCTGGGATGAATTGAGCTGGTTTAGAAAGTGCCCAATAAGCTTTGGGCTTTTTCTTCGCGAAAACTATGCGCGCCGCAATATTAATTCTCGGCCGTTCGACCCCCAACGCAATAACTCCAGCGCCCGCGTGCTCTATATGCTGCGCG
Source organism: Triticum aestivum (assembly GCF_018294505.1). Taxonomy (NCBI): domain Eukaryota; kingdom Viridiplantae; phylum Streptophyta; class Magnoliopsida; order Poales; family Poaceae; genus Triticum; species Triticum aestivum. The sequence goes on along the minus strand of NC_057810.1, from coordinate 63,782,185 downwards.
CTAACGGCTGCATGCGCGCGCTCTCTCCCGCCTCCGCTCTGAACTTACTGCATGCGCGCGCTCTCTCCCGCCTGACCTCAAAACTAAACCGGCCCGTGCGCGCGGTCTCTCCCACCTCTCTCTCTCTCATCTGCATGGCGCATGCATAGGCCAGTTTCATTTTCATGGTTTGCATGCACGACGCCAAACAACAAATGAAAGAAGCACCGCCAAAATCCTCCGGTGCCATTAGCTCAATTTTTGGTTTTTCAGCGTTGGGGCCGCGAACTCGAACACTGCCTCTCCCGCCGTAGCAAATCGTACATGCACTGCAGTATAAAGTGGTGGGCAGCAAGCAAGTTTAGCCACACCATTCTTCTCGGCCTGGGTGATCGTGAGCTGGTGCACGAGCTGCTCGACCTTGTCGAGGAGCGCTGAGAAGTTATCGACGAACGCCTCGACTTGGTCCAGAAGCGCCCCCACTTCATCATCAGCATCGTGTTGACCCTCGCCTCCGGCGGGAAGCTGGCTCTCTGCGTGTGCATCAAACACATCAACAGCTGCGTCAGCAGCGCCCATGGCTACGGCGCCGCCGGAGTTCTCCGTGCCCATCACCAATGGCTGGAGCTCCTTCTCGACGTCCGGAATCCAATCTGACATCGCTTTGCTGCTCTCGTTTCGTATGTGGATGAAAAGAGGGTGAGTGAAAGAACACGAGTGCTTCGAGTCGTTTAAAGAAGTGGGTGGTGCATGCATGCATGCATGCAGCGAGGGAGAGGAAAGGAGTTGGCCGTTTCTCTTCGTACGAGAACAGCAGCCAACGAATTAATTGTGTGCGTAGGGATCGAAACGACCGCAGCGCTTCAACCGAGCGGACCACGAATTGAGCCTTATGTTATGGAAATCTGGCGATTTTGAAATGAGCCTTATAAACTGGTAAGGAGGGAGTAATACGAAGAGAAATGGTCCAGAGAAAGAAAAAATACTAATAGGTAGGTCAGAGATCAGGGCTGAGTGAATGGTGAGATTCCGGGGACAGATGTCCCCGTGAACCATTGGGTATTTATGAGAAATGGAACAGAGTACACACTGGCTAGGCTATGGCGACGGCTACTCCTTGGTGGCGGCCTTCTTCTTGGGGGACTTGGTGGCGGCCTTCTTCTTGGGCGACTTGGCCTCCTTCTCGGCGGCGGCGGGGGACTTCTTGGGGAGCAGCACGGAGTTGATGTTGGGGATGACGCCGCCGTGGGCGATGGTGACGCCGGCGAGCAGCCTGCCGAGCTCCTGATCGTTGCGGACGGCCAGCAGCAGGTGGCGCGGGATGATGCGCGTCTTCTTGTTGTCCTTGGCCGCGTTGCCGGCCAGCTCCAGGACCTGCGATTCATATCAACCAAGAACGGAATCGGTTATCTGTCCAACACAAGAAGAACAGAGCAGAACAGACGCCCGAGGGCAGCGGAGATTTGTGGTTACCTCGGCGGCGAGGTACTCGAGGACGGCGGCGAGGTAGACGGGGGCGCCGGAGCCGACGCGCTGCGCGTAGCGGCCCTTCTTGAGGTAGCGCCCGATGCGGCCGACGGGGAACTGGAGCCCGGCCTTCACGGAGCGGGTCACCGCCTTCTTCCTCTCGCCGCCCTTCCTTCCGGCCATCTTCTTGCTGCTTCTCCGGCGAACGGGAAACTACTCAAGTGCGGTGGGCTGGGGTGCTGGATTGGAATACTGCGCGCTGCTCTGCTCTGCTCTGCTGTGAGTTTGTGGGTTGGGACGGCGCCGGGGGCTCGGGTTTTATTGGGGGGCAGGAGCTTCACGGGACCGGGGATCGATCCGTGGGAGCACTGGATGGACCAATCACAGCGCAGGGATTTTTTTTTTTGCATGGTCACAGCGCAGGGATTTGCATCGTGCATGACGCGCTTCATGAACTTCGTTTGGACTTCGATGTGCTTTGTGAAATTGAATTGGGTTCAAAACTAAACCGGCCCCTGTAATCAAATGGGCTTGAATTCTAATTTTGTTGTTTGGTTGTAGATAGTAGTAGATGGAATTGATTGTGTACCAAAAACAGGGCACCTGCGTTGGTGCCACAAATATGCAACCGGAGACCACTGTGTACCGCCACGGCCTCCTTCTGCCGCCGTGAAGACCATTGTCTATCGCCGTCTTCACGCCCACACGGTCTACTGGAGGGCATGGGCCGGTTGACAGTGGCCCATAGAAGACCAAACCACCGCCTAAGCGGCACGGCAAGTGGTCGTCGCAAGATCCCGCATAGTCAGTGTTGGCGTTTCGGACAAAGAAGACGAAGGTTGCTCCAGCAGGCCGCACTGCCAAGGCTGTTGTGGTGGTGCAACCTCCCCCACCCCCATCCGCCTCCCCTTTCATGTCGTCGACGGTGGAGGTAGAAAAGCCGGCGTCGACAACTGTCCCAAAGGGGGGAAAATCCAATGCAAATTTTGTTCAATTTAAATAGTTCATTGCAATTGTTAAATGTAGTTAGTTCAATGGTTGAATGCAATTTTTTTGCAATGCATGTAGCGGGCGAAACTTTCGTGCACAACATGAATGTTTCATCTCAAGATGTTGGTGATGATGATTCTTCGTCGCAAGAATATACTATGTATGAGGAAGAGCCTAAGCTTGATATGTATGAGGAGGAGTTTATTGATGCAACTCCAAAAGGAGGAAGATTGGCAAACTATCAAGAAGATGAAGATGTGTTGCTATCTGTGGCATGGAAAAAAAATAAGCATTGATCCCATGGTCAGAGTTGAGCAACCCCCCTCCACTTACTGGGTATCAACTAAAGACTACTTCCATGAGCACAACACAAGTGGCTATGACCGAAACAGATGCTTCCCTCCATCACCGATGGTCGATACTTCCCCGTGGATCGCCAAAAGTGGTCATCTTGTTTGAAACATGTCAAACACATTAACCTAAGTGGTTGTGGTGCCTTTGACGAGGTGATTCCTTTCTCAACATTCATCAAGTGCTTTCTTTATGTCTTGTATGTGTAGGTATCTAATGGACTAATTGATTTTCTAATTTGTGTTTTGTAGCTGAACGTTACCCAGAGGTTTGTTCAGGACAAGAGAAAGAAAAGGAGTGAAGAAGAAAGGGAAGCCATTCACTTTGCATCGTTGTTGGAAGGAACTTGAACATGAGGAGAAGTGGAAGAACCAAGAGTTGTACGAAATTTCTAATAGGAAGAACTCCAAGTGCTCAGGTGGAAAAGCAGCAATAATAATTTGTGAAGACAAGGATGCATCAAGTGATGAATATGGTGAGAGAGGCACCACTCCCAACTTTGTGTCCGGTTCAAGAAAGTTGGTTGATGGAAGGAAGTATGCAAAAGATAACAAAGGGAAGAAGGCCGCAGAAATTGAAATTACAACATTTTTGGACGCCATAGTCAATGCAAGAAATGAGTATACCAACGAAAGATTGACGCGTCAAATAACACTTCCACCGGCAGTGTCTTGTGTAGTTTCACTAAAATGTCACACCAACAATGTTGCTTCATTTCAGTGGAGCTATGCAAATCGAGATTCAAGCTTCCATCCTCTGCATCCATCTTTGCGCCCGCATCTCCTCCAACATGTTGGTAACCTCAGAGGGACGGGAAAAGGAGATTGTCTATCACCATGGGCCACATCATCACCTTGCAGATCAATCATCACCAGCACCACAATGGCACTTCGCACATATTGGTAATGATCGTGTCTTGTCATACTGTGTGCTAATAATATTGCACTACTGTTAGTGTTAGATAATAAAAGCGCTTCTCTTTGTGAGTATATGTTTCATCAACTAGTCACATTGTTAAAGTGATGACACCTTTAAATATCCCTGCACACAATGCAGCTTAACACCAGCGGTCAAACAAAAAAGATCAGAATGACTTGGGCAATTTTTTACAGCCACATTCAAGGAATACCACTCATATATTTCAACGAGTTTCCTCTAGACACATTTTTTTTCTGCACGAAATGAAGCATACCCAACCGACCAGAGAAGAAGGGGCGAACACGGCCTTATGCACAAAACTCACCTCAAGCAGACAACCGAGAACACAAAAAGGAGCCGAGTCACAACGCCCCGGAGTAAACCACCAATCTAGTTTGGATTGGGGTGTACAAGCTAAGCACACTCCAGACGGACACCACACGTAACGCTGGCTCACAACGCCTGGGCCACAATGCCCCGAAGTCAACTATCAGTGGGGTGACGAGTGTGGCACACAAAAGAAGCACTACAACTGGGTGGGGTGCACCATTGAAGCACACGCGAGTTGGGTGAGGGGTAGGATGTACAAGCGAAAAACTACCGTGTAGATGTGGCTCCCCTGATGTGTCGTTAGCCCAATGACATGTGGATCGGGCCCACACGTCAGTGTGCCAACGGCAGGGTGCAGTGCGTCAGAGGATCCGATTCCGTCGTGTGGAGCACACAAGTGGAAGCAAGCACGAGACGCCGGACACCCATTCTGAACCAACAGTAGGACATACGCATGATGGGGCACACGTGGCCAGCGCCCCCCTCTCAAGTCATCGATGTGGTGAGGCACATATTACGTGATCAGACGACTGCGAGGGCATCTAAGGGTGCGGATGCCCCAAGGAGACGGCCAACATCCTTTAAGGAGCTATTTGGTCTAATTAGTTGTGTCACTTTCAAAAGAAGTCGATGTTAGTTTAATCTACATTCAAAAGTTCTCTACTTTCTCACGAATAAATAGTCGAATATGTTGAGGACCAGTGATGAACGGATTGAATTGGATTAGAGGATTCAAATAGTAGGGGAGGGCAAAAGGCTCACTCCTAAGAGCATCTCCAATAGACGCCCAATATCAGCGTCGCGCTAAAAAAACACAAGTTTAGCGCGCGCGGAGTTAAAAAGAGCACTCCAACGGACGCTGTATAATAGAGCACGCTCTAAAAAATCTTCAGCGCGCCGGATGAAACTAGACTGGAAGCTGCATATTTGGGGCGTGAGCTCTAGCGCGCTGAAATTCCCACACGCGCTGAAAAGTGCCCCGTGCGCCCTCCTCGCATGCGCCTGCCTCCAACCTCCTCGCGTGCGCCCGCCGCCGGCCTCCTTGCGTGCGCGCGCCAGCCCGCTAGCCGGCCACGGGTGGCGAGGCGCGAACACGGTCACGGCAGGGCGGCCCGGCCACGGCCACGACGACGGGGTGCGGCCACTGCCACGACGACGGCGGGGCGAGCATGCCGCGGCCACGGCCACGGGCCGCGGGGCGCGGCCGCGGCCACGGCCAAGGGCGGCGAGCTGGGTGCGGCCACGGGCGGCGGGGCGGGGGCCCGGGTGCGGCCACTGCCACGGGCGGCGGGGCGGGGGCCCGGGCGCGGCCACGGCCACGGGCGGCGAGCTGGGCGCGGCCACGGGCGGCGGGGCGGGGGCCCGGGCACGGCCACGGGCGGCGAGCTGGGCGTGGCCACGGGCGGCGGGGCGGGGGCCCGGGCACGGCCACGGGCGGCGAGCTGGGCGTGGCCACGGGCAGCGGGGCGGGGGCGCTGCCACGGGCAGCGGGGCGGGGGCGCTGCCACGGCCACGGGCGGCGGGGCGAGCAGGCCGCGGCCACGGCCACGGGCGGCGGGGAGCGGCCGCGGCCACGACCACGGGCGGCGGGGCGGGGGCGCAGGGTACGGCCACGGCCGCGGCGGCGAGGCGAGCAGGCCACGGCCACGACGGGGCGAGCTGGGAAGGAGCGCGGCCACGGCGGCGAGCAGGCCACGTGCGGCGGGCGCGTGGCCATGACCATGGCGGCGAGTATGCCACGGGCGGCGAGCTGGGTTCGGGCGCGTGTGATTTATTTTGGGCGTCTGCTGAAGATGTAGCTTCACAGTATATTTTTGGTCGTCTGCTGGAGATGTTCGGTTATGCAGCGTGCTTAAACGCTATTTTGGCGCTGTAAAAATTTTTTAGCACGCGGGTTCGTAGGACGTCTGTTGGAGATGCTCTAATACATGAAAAAAATGACAAGGCGAAATCCAAAAAAAAAAAGCGGACACGACACCCGAGTCATGTCAAATTCATCTTTTTTGAATGGGCAATTTGTCTGGTGGCTGGATAAATGGACGAATTTGTTGCAAGAAACAGAGGACCAATGATGTCGCGCCTCGAACCGGCAAAAATCAAACATTTTCGAGCTGCTGATGAAATTTTGGAGCCACGTCACCGATCCGCGTCCTCTCTCGCGCGGATCGCCATCTTGACCGTCCAATCCCCGTCGGATCCAACGGCAGGCCGCACACTCCTCTGAGTCCTCCCTTGTTAAATCCCCGTTCCATTCATGCCCACTCTCACCACAACCAGCCGCCGCCACCACAGCTCCTCCATTTGCATCTCAGTCAGCTCCAAGGAAGGAAGCGGTCAGCCATATCCGGCCGCGGCAAGGGCGGGAAGGGGCTGGGCAAGGGCGGCGCCAAGCGCCACCGGAAGGTGCTGCGCGACAACATCCAGGGCATCACCAAGCCGGCCATCCGTCGTCTTGCCCGCAGGGGCGGCGTGAAGCGCATCTCGGGGCTCATCTACGAGGAGACCCGTGGCGTGCTCAAGATCTTCCTCGAGAACGTCATCCGCGACGTCGTCACCTACACAGAGCACGCCCGCCGCAAGACCGTCACCGCCATGGACGTCGTCTACGCGCTCAAGCGCCAGGGACGCACCCTCTACGGATTCGGCGGCTGAACTGCGCTCGGCTGCTCTATCGAGTCGACTCTGCTGGATGCTGCTGTTCCTCTGCTATGGTTTCGTTTCTGGGTGCGTGCGTTGTTGTTCCGTCGGTCTGTGTAGTTAGGGGAAGGCGATGAATCTGAATGCAATGAAAATGGTTGGTTCTTGTGGTATTATCTTGGCTTCATCTCTCGATATGTATCCGTCGGAATCTGCCCACCGCCAAATTGCCACTGCATTCTAATTTTTAGTTGATGAATTTGTTGTTTGTTGCTGACGATGCGTCAAATTTCACCCTGTAACCTCTATGTTTGTGATCTGCTCTGACATGAATCATTTCACTAGAACAACGTTCAGAACTCCAAAGGCTGTAATAAGCTGCCTGGAAGCATTGTTTTACCTACTGTAGCTCTATGGATAAGGAATCCCTTATGAAGCTGCAGTTTGTGTTTGATCCAGAAAGAAAACTGAATACTGCAGATGGTTATTGCATGCTTAATCGTCTTTGTTTAGCATACATCCTGGCCAAACTGCCAGCAGAAAACAAATATACAGTTACAGATCTGAAACTCAACTTTTCTGTTTGGACAGGCAATTGTTCAACTGTACTGTACTCCTTCACAGGTAGCACTCTTTAATTAATATTGTCTTCAGGTGTTGGTTCAATCTATACTCAAAATGGCTCTGCTTCTCACAAATGAATATGTTGCAAGAAACAAAGAATCAGTGATGGATGAATTGGTTTGGATAATTGAAATAAAAGGGGAGGGCGAAAGCTCACTCGTAATACTGGAACCGGATCCTCTAACATTCACAAGGAAAGTCACCGTGCTACAGTGCCAGTCTAGTGTAAATTCAAGAAGGAAAGTTAGGAACTGTTAGCATGTTGTTTACCGTTGACATTTACTGTAGATATAAATAATTCAAAATTAATTTTATTTCACCATCAATTTGTTTGTATGTAGTTACTATAAATGTACATAGTAGATCATCAATTTACAAATTAATTTAATTCATTTTAACCTTAATCATATGAATAGAAAGAAGGAAAGTTAGGGTACTGTAGCTTCTGTAACATTCCTTGTGAATGTTAGGGCATCTCCAGCCGTTGGCCCCTCAGGAGGGGCAAAAAATCGCCCCCTGGGGGCGCACCGGCACTAAACCGCGCACTGGGGGCGTGTTGCCCCCCAGTCGCGGCGCCCATGGGTAGTCAAAGAAGTCCAAAACGACTCAATTTTAACACAAACAGCGGCGAGTTCAAACTTAAACTTAAACATATTTCGTCCAAACTTAAACATATTTTACAAAAAAGAAAGAAACTACCCCGGGCTACCCCCGCCATCTCCCTCGCCGCCCGCCTCGTCGCACGTCCACGCGGTTCTACATGCCGAGGAGGCTGTAGAACCGCGTGTAGTCACCGCCGTCGTCGTCGTCGTCGTCGCCGCCCCCACCTACGCCTCCGCCGTCCCTGCTGCATCCCTCCCCCGGTTGGCGCGGCGGGTTGGACGGTCCGGGGGCGTCGTCGTCGTCGTCGTCGTCGCTGTCGAGGACCACGACGCCGTGCTCGTCCTCGCGCCCACGCTTGCGGGCAGCGATCTCCTCCAGGGCCCGGCGCTGCCGGACCGTCTCGTCGCGGAGGTAGTCCTCCCGCGCCCACCGCATGGCGTCCTCGTTGGAGAAGCCGCACCGGGCTATCTCCTCGTACTCCGCGGGGAGGCCCGGTCCGGCTTGGGCTCGACGAGGACGAAGCGGCCAGTGCGTGGCGGGACGTTGGCGCCGATGCGGACGGTGGAACTGCGGGTACGCGCGCTGACCGGCGTACCCTGGGGCTCCGGCTTGACGGGGTGGAGGCAGGGCGAGCCTCCGGACGAGGAGGAGGACCTCCCGGTCTCCATGCACCTCGGGGTCCAGGAGCTTCCCCGGCGGCGTGAGAAGGAAGGGGGATCGGGGTACTCGAGGCGCGGCGTGTTGCCGCCCTCGATGTACTCGAGGACAGCCTCCAACGTGCGCCCGGGCACGCCCCACCACCGACGCCGGCCGGCGGCGTTGAGCCTGCCGGAGGGCACGACGCCGTTGGTGGCCTCGAGCTGCTGGGCGTGACGGCGATGGAAGTACGGTTCCCCGAGCGGGCTGTCGGGGACGTACCTTGGCCCCTCCCTCGCCGCACGCGGCAGGTTCGAGCGGATGCGTGCGATCTCCGCACGCCGCGCCGCGTTGGTGGGTACCGGGGGCACCGGCACGCCGTCCACGCTGATCCTCCACGCTCCCGGCACCCGCATGTTCGGCGGGACCGGGTACTCGGCCTCGTAAAGGAGGCGAGCCTCGTCTTCATGAAGATGGCGGCGGACGAAGCCGTTCGCCGCCGCGCCGTCGCCTGGGAAGCGCTCGGCCATGGGTGTGAACTGGAGACGGCGAAAGAGAGGAGAGGAGAGGGAGGAACGACGACGGCGGGAGAGTGTGCGAGCCGACGAGTGCGTCGGGGCGCGGCATATATAGGCCGAGGCGCCGCCCACGCGCGTGCCACCGTGTGTACGCGTGGCGGGCGAGGGAGGGCGAGGGACGCGCGTCGTCCGGTCTTCACTGCGCCGCCCGTGAGGCATCAATGGCGCAGGCTGACCGGCGCGGCAGCTTTGGCATTGATTCGCCGCTGGAAACGAGGCGATGCGGACGACGAAGAGCCGAGAAGAGAGCTGTGTCGCTGACGCGGCGGGCCCGCGGCTTTTTCGCGCCAAAACAGTTCGCCCGGCGCCCCCGGGCGCCCCCAGCGCGCCGGGTTCGGGCTGGGTCCGCCAGCGCTGTTTTCGGCCCAAACCGGCGAAAATCGGGCTCCTGGGGGCGCGACTGGACCATTTTTTCGGCGCCGGCGCGAAAAAAACGCCTGGGAAGGCCTTCCTGGGGGCGCGGCTGGAGATGCCCTTAGAGGATCCGGTTCCCGTAATACTCCCTCCGTTCGAAAATATTTATCATCAAAATGGACAAAAAGGGATGTATTTAGAACTAAAATACATCTAGATACATCCCCGTTTATTCATTTTGATGACAAGTATTTCCGGATGGAGGGAGTACAAGAAAAGAAAATGGCAAGGCAAAATCTATTTATTTTTAGCGGACGACATTTCAGAGCCACGTCAAAATCCAAATTTTCTGAGCATATGATTCTTTTGGTAACTGATGTTTTCCTACCTGTCCTGCTTCGTCGACCGTCTGAATGCTTGCGTTGTTGATCCATCGGTCTTTAGTTAGTCGAAGGTGATGAATATGAATGCAATGATCTTGGCCGCATCTCTTGATATGTTTGTACCTCCTGCCACCACCAACTTGTGAAGATCGCTGCTGCTACACAGCTCCTCTGCAGCCCTACATCAATATTGGACATCTACCGCTGGCCTTCTTCACCTGCAACTGCAACCCCACAACCGCTTGCTCAAGTTCAGGAGAAGACCAAGGCGGTGTGCGGTCCAGTTTGCAAACTGTTTAGATCTAGATGTTATCTCTAGGAGAAGACCTACATCAATTTCACGAGAAGACCACTATCTCTTTTTCTGAAGAGGAGCTACAGTTTGCTAACTGTTTTGATCCTACCAGATGTTATCTCTGAGGGTTTAATGTATCATGATTCAGTTCTGTAATATTTTCCGTACTGCTTTTGGCGTTGGAACGTTGTACTTGGTGCCTCTTATCATGTGCTTCATGGTGAAAATGGAGCCGGGAGTGATCCTCCTGTTATTCTTATTTTTGTTGGTTGTGCAATAAACCTTCTCTGAAACTAAGTGTGTGTTTTCATCAGTACTCATCTGTGTTCTAAAACTCTGTAGATGGCTCAGCTTTAGTTTTGTCAAATGGTTGTAGAATTGCCCATTGGTCAACATAAAAGCTGGCTAACTTGTACTCCTTCCGTTCTAAAATAGATGACTCAACTTTGTACTAACTTTAGTACAAAGTTGAGTCATCTATTTTAGGGCAGAGGGAGTACTAACGTGAGAAAAAAATAAATCACAATCATCTTCTCTTGCTATTGGAGTATGTGGCATTTGAGTTACCAGGGCAATATGGACATTTAACCCAGGTGACTCGTAATGTTGTGGATGAAGTATAGTGTTTCACTCCAGTATTTCCCAGCAAATCAAATTCCAAAATGAGAATCCTTCTGAATACCAATTTCTGCCATGGTATTCAGTTTTTCTGGAATAAACATAGCTTTGTGTCTTGTTGTTACTAGCCGGAAAAAAATACACTTTGGACCATAAAATGATGAGACAAGCACATGCTGCTTATTCTTTCCTTTTCTTAAAGATATGAAGTTTTTTACGTGTAAGAGACGTAAGCATCCCCGTTTAGTAGCAAGGGACAACGACTTGACCTACTGTCAGGATCAACGGCGGAAGAATTGCCAAGTGCCGGGAGAAGTCAAGTATCTGCCGGAAAAGACGTCTCTTGCACACACTTACATTACATGTATTTTTAAAAGGAAAATCGTGTAAATTGTAATTTTTAACTATTTCATTGTCTAAAAATAATTTCGTGGCTAGGGGTCTTGAACTCAAGAACTCTTGACTCTTTTACACATGGCTTTTATTTTTTACTCAACCTCGTTATATTGGTTATTGTCTTCTCTTTTAGTTCTTAACTCGTGTTTGTAAGAAGGTTACTACAACAAAACATGTCAGTAGGCACGCTTTTTCTAAGATGTTTTTATATTCGTCGCTATACTAGGAAACATGTAGTGTGTATACACGCTTCTTGAGACGAAAAATACAACGTCAGAAATCTTATTTTTGAGGTATATCCTATTTATTAGTTTTTACATGTGTAAATAGGCAGAGACGATATTTGAGATGTTTTATAGGATAAAAAAGGAGTTTAACAAATAAATTAATAAAACCATGTAAAGAATGTGTAGAAATTGGAAATTACCTAGCCCGTTTGTGCAGTAAAGGAGCCCACGAACCGAACTCCAGCTCCTTGACTCCTCCTTATCCGCCGCCACGTCCTGAGCTGCCCATCTATGGCGCGCCGGGCTGGTTGCTCATCCAGCCCCGCGCCTCCTCGTAGCCAATCTCCACCACCTCCAGCGACCAACTCCAGCTCGTGCCTCATACTATGGTCCTGCCAGTGCGCCGCCGCCCGCCGCCGGTGAACGCCCTCTGCAAGGACTATCACCGGCCCCTCTGCTTCGGCGCTCCCCGGCCGCCCCCGGCCCTCTGCCTAGTCGCCAGGGACGTGGTGCTCCTCGCCTGCTCCAGCCAGCCCCCCGCGCCGGCTCTGGCGGTCTGCTCCGACCTCTCTCGGTGGTGCTCGCCTGCTCGGCCGGACTCTGCCACCCAGGACTTCCCGTGAACAAATAGCAAGCTAGCTGGGACACATTTAATTTCCTAAGAAAGTCCTGCCTGCCCCCTTTTGTTCTGCTGATCAGTGTATGATGAAATTGAATTGAATTTGGACTGAAAAGCTGTGTACTACTACCTCTGTCCCATAATGTAAGACGTTTTTGCAGTTTAATTTGAACTCCAAAAACGTCTTATATTATGGGACGCAGGGAGTAACGTATATGCAAGGGACTGTGTATATGTATAATGTATTGTTGATTTGAAAGGGAGCACATTTTAATATCAATTTCATTTGATCTTGTAGAAATAGAAGGGGAAGATGTATTTCATTGGTGCCCTCAACGGAAGTGTGTACATCCGGTGTTTCAGTTAGTCTGAATGAACTCCAGAAATTCGAACAACCGTAGATTGGACCACCGCCTTTGATTTCAAACAACCCGCCTTCAATCTCAATCGAGAAAGTAACTCTGTTGTATCCCATACTGTTTTTTGAAGTTTTTGGCATCTTTTTATCAATTTTGTTGTCTAATTAAGAATGTTGTGATCATTGGCCTTTTTTTTATCTTCTATTGTACCTTGATTTTTATATATGGTGCTTATCTGAGATGCTCACAAGATCATAAATAACATGATGATATAAAGCAGTGAAGTTAACATAGTTGTTTATTAAAGCACCCTATAATATGGTTTTTATGCTCAGTTTGGATACTTAGATAGTCCAACAATCTTAGTAGTTGCAGAAGGAAATAAGTCCCTACAACGATTAGAAAGAAAAAGTTTTTCTAGATAATTGAAGGTCTTGCATAGATAATATCAATCATGTGTCATGTTTTATATTTTTGTTTCTTCATGTGGTGTGTGTTTCCTTTCGATGTAGCCAGAGTTGGGATTAGGGGGAGAAAGATGGCAGCATATGTGCAACTGTATTGAACTGAATGGCGCCTTTGCATACTAGTTAAACCTACCAATGCCACATTTATTTTGAAGTTTTTTAGTGCAAGGTTAATGAAATATATTGGGATCCAATCATTCAATTAAAATATCTATGTATTACATGCTTTTCTTACAAAGAGATTTAAATCAGCTTTCATCTCTTAAATAACACATGTAAAATTATACACTGACATATTTTTTTTCATTACTTAGGCATATCAAAGGGCGATGGATCGAGGTTGGATGAGTCAACCAAGAGCTAGTGCTGCTTACAAAGATGATGTCGAGCAATTTCTGTCTTTTGCATTCCGTGATGTTCCGGCTGGTGATAGAATTCTTTGTCCTTGTGTAAATTGCCGAAATAAAGCTATGCAGAGTTATGATGGAGTGAAGACTCACTGGAGATGTGATGGTATTCTTCAAGGTTACACTAAGTGGGTTTGCCATGGAGAGGATTACATTGAACCATCATTTGCATTTGCTCATGTATCAGTGTCTTTTTTTCGTACTACTTCAGGGCACAACCCAAGTGTACTTGGGTTTTAATTGTGCAAGACACTAGACATGGATACATTATTTTATGCTTTGCATGTGGTTTGTGAAGATGGTATGATAGCTGCATTTATGTCTCACTTCAAATTAGTCCCAGATGCTCGAGTCTGGAGGCATGATCGTTTTTTATGTTGGTAGCTGAACTTATCTTGTATTCTTGAGTATGGTTCATGCTGCCATGGTCCTTGTCTTGCTGGTAAATATGGCTTAGTCCATGTATAGCATGCCTACAATGTCTTATGTGTTCAGCGTGAAGTTTCCTTCTGTTCATTTTTGTGGTGTTTGCACCATTGTCCATATTGCTTCTCGGCTGTTGTTCATAGCATTACGACTTAACGTACCGGCAAAAGGAAAATCAATGGTGATCGGCATGCACATAACTAAAGATATGTTCTTTGCTGATGATCCAGCTGCCAAAAAATGAACCAAAAAAAGTGTCTAGGATTTGATGAAATTTTGACACAAGGATAACCATATGATTACTAGTATTCTATGAATTTTCATCAAATTTGGAGTCACCATTTGATAGATTCGGTCATTCTTCATTTTTAGCCAAAATTTGGCCTAGAATTTGAACCGAAATACAAGTGTCCAGAAAATTATGAAATTTTTACACAAGGACAACCATATGATGATCAGTACTCTGGGAAATTTTCAATCATTTGTGCCAAACCGATTGAAATTTAAATTGAAAAACCAAATCAGCCCCTATTTGACCAAAAATGAACCGAAAAAAGTGTACAGAAAATTATGAAATTTTGACACGAGGACAGTCACATGATGAGTAGTATTCGGGGAAGTTTTTAATCATTTTTTCTAAACCGGTTAAAAATTTAAATTGAAACCCCCGCTCTTTCCTGTCTAGCGGCTTGTTAGTGATAAGAGGAGTATGTACCCGCCCCTGTCATCCCGAGGTTGAGTATGTTCTCATTTCCCATAGTTTTATTGTTTTACATGTGGCATTGAATAAGGTCTATCCGACCTCTCCCTACCTTGGTGGCATTTAATTGTCACCGACGAGGGCATATGAGGGTAGGGTTTGTCAGAAATCCATCTGGAGCGGCCATCAATTGGTTTGGTGGCGGAATATCGGAGATTTAGCGAAAGGAGGGTGATTTGAAGGTCACGAAGTTTAGGTATGGAAACATGTCTGTGTGTGCGTTGAGTGCGACGAGGCGATCAAAGACACCTTCTTGGCTCCCATTTCAGCTAGCTCTACGTGTCGCCTTGCTCCACCTCCTTGGCAATATGGTCGAAACCCTCCTCCCATTGCACACAACCTTCATGGCGGAACCCTAAATCGCCCATAACCTTCTGGAGCGAGCGAATTGGATGCAATTCGCCATCCAGCAGGGTACCCCATCGGTCCGCAGACCGATTCAGTTATTCGTTTTCCCACAAAACGATCGCAAACCAGGTGGCGACCAAGAAGCCTACTCCAGCTGTTGTGCCGCATTGAAGCCGACTTCCCATGGATTCTCGTCCCTTCGCCTGGTCTGGCCGTGCCTATTTAAGTGCGGTTCAGCACCGTTCACACCGCATTACATCACAGATGTTGAGTACATCTGCCAGATGGAGCTCATGATGGAGCAGTCGCTCTAGGGTCATGATCCGACGTGGCATTTGCCACCACCAGCACACGTGAAGGAGGAGTCGCCCTCGCCACCACCGCCGCCTCTCTGTCACGTGAAGGCGGAGCTGGAGTCCTGCACCCAACTACGATGTCCAAATCGAATGCCGTGTGGAGGACGAGTTGTCGTCGCCCTTGTAAAATGCTACATTCGATCCACAAAGCCACTACGAACTCATCGACCAGACCACATAGATCAAGTGATCACGGGCTCTTTTTCTGTTTGGTTGTGTACCTTTACCTAATAATAAAGCAAATTGGGTTTCTTTTGTCCGTCATGGCATTTTTCAGAAAAGTCCCTCTATTTCAGAGAATTCGACCCACAGTCCTATTTTAAGTTAAAACAAATCGTTATTTTCATATTTTACACAAAAGTCCCTGTGTTTACTTGAAATCAACCCGCGGTTCGGATTTAAGTCACACATGAACCGTTATTTTACATTTTTCTTAAAACCCCCTGATGTTTTAGGTAATTCATCCGCGGATCATATTTAAGTCAAACAATTTTTTTTAAATCATCCATATCTTTTAAACCGTAAATCCGATTTAAACATGTTATATATGAAATTTGATTAGAAAAATATGTAGAATATGAATATGAGATTATTTTTACCTGTTAAGTATTTCTAAAAATTATTTTGGAATATATTTAAGTCAAACAAATGATTTTCTAAATTATCTGTATCTTTTAAATCGTAACTTCGATTTTAACATATTATATATGAAATTTTATTAGAAAAAGATGTGGAATCTAAATATGATGGTAATTTTACCTGTTAAATATTTTTAAAATATTGTTTGGGAGCAAACTTATAATTTATAGCGTAAGATCCGTTTTCCTTTCGTACCGGCGGCGATCCGGATTGCAAATAAACACCCCTCTATAATAATATAGGAAAAAGAAAACATCGATAACTACACATGCATACCTGTGAAAAATGTCACAGGGGAAAACAACAGATTTTTCATCGCGAGAGTGAGAGAAAGCGATGGAGAGAGAGAGGGAGGGAGAGGGAGGAGAGAGGGAGAGAGAGAGACGCCTTAGGATTAACCATATTCAAACACTTTTTTTTGTGTGAACACCGAGGACATCGCCGGTGAGGGTGAGAAAGAGGATAAGCGGCAACACAAATATGATGCCTTGCAAAAATAAAGGAGATGAACCTATTGTGGTCTGGAGTGATGGTTGTTGGGTTAAAAGCGAGTGTTATGTTTTCTCTCCCGTTGCAACGTACGGGCTCTTTTGCTAGTATAACATAAACAAATACACCCTTTCCAAACTAAGTTTCCCGTTTTTTTAGGGTCCCCGTATTTTATTGAGAGGTATAAGTTTCCTGTATTTTATTGGGAGGTAATTATTTTAGCATTTAGCGCTCATATTTTCCATCTGCCGCCAAGAAATAGCGCGCCAATGCTCTTATTATTGAGAAAAAGAATATCCCCGCAATATACTCTGCCACGCCGCCCTCTCCCCACTTCTCCTCGCCCACGCCGCCATCTCTCCACTTCTCCTCTTCTTCCACCTCCTAATCCATCTCAATCCATCTAATGGGATCCCTCCAATCCGTCCGCCGATGTGCATCGCCTCAATCTCATGAATGGGGATTGATTGGCTTGGTGTGCGGACTGATGAAGACTCAGCAGGCGGGCGGGCGGGCGGGCGATTGGAGGGCGTGGAGGTCGGGGACAGAGACCGGCCGGCGTGTGCGTTGGTGCCAACGGCGGCGATTGGGTGGGAAGGTCGGAGGAATCGGCTGCTGCAACGAGCAATTTCGTCTCCAACCTACAGGTGGATTAATTAGAGCAAGCACGAGTACAGCCATCCTGCCCAGGGTAGCTGCGCCCTAGGTTCGTATTGGTCCTCACCATTGTGCTGTGCTCTCTCAGGTCTTGGTGCAGAAATTACTGAGATTCATTGATCTTTAGTTTGATTTCTTGTGGCTTAATCGGTGTGAAGGTTTGATGTCCGGTTGTGCAACCTGCAGGAGCTCTGCTCCATGGTAGGAGCAGAGTAATTAGTAACACCCATTGATCCACATCACGCATAGATACTAGTAGCACAAATGTCAAAAAACTTTGTTGGCAGAACCATTTGGGAAGAGTCCCATCCTAATTATTTTTTTGTAAACTGTTTGGGTGAGCACTTGTTTTTGTAGTTCTATAGTCTGTACTAGTGAAACCACATAACTGCTGATTGTTCTTTCAGAATGTTCATCTCCTGCTTTGCATTAACTTAACTTTTCCGCAGAATTGGATCTCATTGCATGCTTGATATTGGCGAAGTATCTAGTGAAATAGGTATTCAGTGAAAATCTGAAAGTTCCTACGTGGACCCTCAGATCTGTAACGAACGCCACCGATTAAAGGTGGGATCCTTAACTATCCACTTAAGCGCAATTAGCAGATAACCCTCTATTCTCTAAGTGATTAGACAAAATCATCTTGTAATTCCCCAACTCCGACCTAAGTCTCCCCCGTCCATGGCCTGCTGCCACAGGGAACCCCGAGACTTCCTGCAGCAGCGAGGCCCGAGGCGAGGCGGCCACAACCTCTGTTATCTAAAGAATTGTACCTCAACTATTTAGTTGTCAAAACGTTCAACACAACCTCTGTTCTCTGAAGAATTGTACAAATGCTGAAGCTTTTGCACTAAGATTTATTGTTCTGTTAGTGCTACAGCTATTCAACTCCCCTGTAGTTTTTCGATGGTGATGAATATACTAGAAAACCTGAAGCATCTCACTCCACATTCTGTCATGACCTCAGGAGATATCAAGGCACTGTGTAGCCGCTTTCCTAACTGCATCTTCCAGCTTGCTGGTACAGGAAGTAACATAGTGCATTGATTTAGCTGTGCTAACTCAGTCATCGGGGCTTTGTAATGTTTTGCTGAGGCTTGACCCTCTGTTTATTTCTAATCTTGCTTGTAAAGATTGTAAACTGAGCTCATGTTTCGCAAACTGAAAATCTGAAGCATCTCGTTGAACATTGTGTCATGAGCTCAAGAGACATCAAGGTGATGTGTAGCCAATTGCCTAACTGAATGTTCCAGCTCTCTATAATAGTGTACGAGTTAGCTACGCTAGCTCGATCATAAGGGCTGTGTAATATTTGGCTGCGGCTTGTCCCTCTGTTTGTTTCTAATCTTGCTTGTAAATACTGAAAATTGGGCCCGGAGGGCCGGTTGCTGTCGTGGGAGGACCCATCGCTGTCGTCGGAGGGAAGGGCATGGATCAAGTCGCCACCGATGGATGATGAGCTGCAGCGGACGGAGGCCTTGTTGCTGCCATAGGAGGGGCCATCACTGTCGTCGCAAGGCAAGGGCTAATGGCCGCCGAAACGTGATTCTCCATGGAAACGTGATTCACAAGGCAAGGCAAGGCAAGGATTTTTTTCCTTCTTGACGGTGGACAAGTTAGGGGGTTTTCCGCTAATTTCGTTTAAGTGGATCATGGGAAATCCCACCTTTGATCAGTGTCGTTCATTATAGATGTGATGGACCATGTGAGGATTTTCAGATTTTCACTGAAAACCTATTTTCACTTGATACTTCGCCCTTGATATTATCAAGTTAGTATATGAAACCCAGTTATATATGTGCAAAGATGAAATTAATGAATACTAATGTGCTATTACTATAATTTTATTTCAGGTCACTCTACCTGAAAGAGATAACCATCTCCAATGTGAATCTTATAATGTCCTTAAACAATCAAATAATGATGTGCAGGAGCCACGAACTACCATGCAGGTAATGTAATGGGCTTTTCATGTACTATTTAGTGCAGGTCCATTCCAATTTCTTACAACTATTGCTTTAATAGGAGCCGCAACAAACCAAATCGAAAGAGGGTTGTGGCAGTGCACCTTTACCACATGAACATGTGATCACTAAGGTGTGTCAACTAACCTGCACTAAGTTATCAATTATCTCCTGCTAGTAATTTTGGTATTGGTTGAACCCTTATACTAGTCAAATATTGGAAAGCTATCTTACCATCAAGTTAAAACTTTGTGAAATATTAACCTTTTGGTTAGAAACTATAACCTGATTGGGTTCGTATATACCGTCCTAGTAATCTTAACCAATGTGGAAGGACTTATCCAGTTTTTTATCAATGATGACGATGACACCTTTTCCTATTAAATTGCAGAATGCCCATGCTGAAAATAATCTTGCCGTGCAGCAAGGTGGTCCTGAACTAAGTTTACGACTTCACCAAGTTACTAAGCAGGTAAACATATGCTACATATCTAAATGACAATGATTGTACGAAAGGTTATCTAATTTTGTATTTTAAGTGCATGGTAAATGACATTATTATGAGACACCAATCCCATTTTAACAAGCTCGTTTGAAATACTGTCGTGACACTACTAGCAGATCATAAGTTAGATTCAATCAGGTATTAAAAAATTGTACTGCATACAACAGTAACATGATTTGGCTCGATGGAACCAAAAGTTAGTCACACACACACATCATTGTTGCTCCAAGAGATCTCCTATTCAAATGAACTAATTAATCACTCTTGAACTGATACATGAGTACTAATAGAACACCAATCTTGCATACATGTTCTTTTTGGTGGTAACCCTGCATAGATTTTGAGGAACACCTGGCCCTTGAATATTAGGTGAATTTTGTTTTCAGTGTATAAATTTACACGACGTCAACTAAATTTATTTGCATACTGCATTCATGCTTAGTTTTCACAATAATAATTTTGTAGTAAGACATTAATCTAATTTGATAGCAAAATGTGCAGACTGAAAGTACGTGTAGAATAAGGCTCCTTGGTGCATGTAGTGGAACTCTTCAAAACTATCATTCTTGATGGTAGTTTATCATGTGTCTCCCTTCACGCATATTCCTATTTAATTGCAGAATGCTCATGCTCAAAATAGTAATGCAACGAAGCCATGTGGTCATCACCAAGTCACTAAGTAGGTACATATCCAAATGACAATGATTGTATAATAGATAGTAGGTCTAATTATTTGTGAAATTGTTCTTATTTATTTAAAATGAATTCTTCTCACGTTCATCAATAACAAATGTTTCATTTCTTGAAAAATAGGATAAAGTTGAAGTCGTGTTGTATTCAATGAACCCGAGAAACAAAGACAAACTCGTGGCCACAGGAACTTTAGCGAGTAAAGAGAAAACGTATGTGGTTGGAGGAAACATGCTTGGAGTGCAATATGTTGCAGTTCATGTTCGCGGTTGTACATATTTAGGAGATGAGAAACTAGTTAGACCATATGAAAAATTCCAAACAGTAAGGGATGCTGTGGGTTCTGTTATTGCTTGGCCTCGCTCACATGTAAGTATGTTTTCATTCAAGCATCGTGTATGCTCCAATCTGCACATGTGTGATAAGTTATTTATCGAGAATCTTTCTATTTTTAGGTAAAAATAGTTAGGCCAACTCCTCCAGCACAACCACAAAGCATTGGTATGATACATTTCTTATAATTTCATCAAAGAATCTCTTATCTTGCAGTTATCAATAAACATGTGTTCATGTAAATGGTGTTCATTGTCCTTTTCAGGGCGGTGAGGATTTGAAAAGTGAGTGCATTAAAGGAGCTAGGAGTGGCTGGGTAGTTGAGGATTTGAAAAGGGAGTGCACTAGAGTCAGGAGCAGTTGACGAATCTATCTTTGAATGAACAAATATTCTGGATTATGTATAGATTTTAGCTTCATAGAGAAAAATAGTTCTAGTCTATAGGATCTTTTCTTATTTATTTTCATGATCGCATGTTTCATATCAATGTTTGATATTATTCAGCTGTGAACTCCATGTACTTTTAGTGGAGATATTGTTCGTGCTAATTAATGCATTGGATGTTGTTACTGAGGTTGCCAATGTTTGCAAATGCAATCTATGAAGTGGAATGATGCCTTCATATCACAATATTATTTGACCAATTTGCATGTGCAACCATGACACTAAAAATAATTGCATTTGAAACGATGAAACAAAATTGAAATTAATCAAATAATATCTGAAGTAAAATATTCGATTTGTATAAATATTCTTATGTACATTTAGAGACGCGTATAAGAGGCGAATGAAACGTGTCTATGAGTAGAGACGTAATATGAGCATGCCTAACCTAACGTCTCTACATGTAGATACGATTTTTGAGCATGCCTAAGACAACGTCTCTACATGTAGATACGATTTTGAACGTCCCGAGAAAGCGTCTCATTCCATGTAAGACACGCTTGGCAAGCGTGTCTATCTGTTTGAGACGGTCTGTGGGAAGACGCTCCAAGGACGCTTTACTAAAACGGCTCTATAGTTTACTAGAGATGAAATAACACGTCGCTAGGTATGAAATTGGGTGTGTCTATTGCCTATTTTTGTTGTAGTGTGGCATGTGAGGACCAAACTACCACAGGTTGATAGCATAAATGCACTCATGTTTGAAGTAGTTGTGTGTGCGAGTGAGTTTGACATTGATAGAAGATAAATGCACTAGTGCAGAACCGGGCTTTAGTGCCGGTTCGTGACGGCCTTTAGTGTCGGTTGGCGAACCGGCACTAAAGAGTGGGGACTAAAGGTTCCCGGCCTTTAGTACCGGTTCGTCATGAACCGGCGCTAAAGTGTCAACACGTGGCATGAGCCAGACCCGTTTGCGTGGAGGGCATTAGTACCGGTTGGTAACACCAACCTGTACTAAATGTTTGGGTATTTTTTTATTTTTTCTTTAATTTTGTGTTTTCAATTTAATTTAGTGATTGTTTTACATTATAATGAGTTGTTAAATCATTAGGTGAAAGTACCACAGATTAGTTTCGACTGGATGCATTATTGGATATCTCTATATATAGCTAGCTAGCTAGAGTATATGCCATATCCATATTATACTTGATCAACTATATAATATATACGGATATGGCATATACTTGATCACTTAGCTAGGTAGGATTCATCCAGCTGAAACTAATCTACGGTTTCTTTCATTAAATGATATAATAATTAACTAGCTATCTAATCACCACCAGCACTATAGCTTAAAAAAGAAACATTCACTTGTACCAGAAGCAAAAATATTATCGATCGAGTTCAACATGATTGTCATGATATTATAAGCGTTCATATATATATATAGCACCACAAAAACAAATCACTTAAGTTTAGAACGAAGAACACGGACATGAAAGGACAAGTACTAATTAAGAGCGGCATGAAGAACTAGCTAAATCACTCCTGCTAGCTACTCTCTCTCTGGTAAAATAGAATAGAACATGTATAGCTCTCCTGATTAATCATTCTGGAGCATGCCGATGAACCTGTCTCCTAATCGTGGGCTGCGCTTCTCATTGCTGCCCCCTAGTATTTCTCTGCGATCATTAACAATTTTCCTCCAATCTTTCACTATTAAGCATTCATCACTTCTAGAAATCCTAAATGCATTCATGTGCAATGCAGGATATCTTGGCCGTAAGCTAACAATTGACATATGACCTTTAGTATCGATCCCCTGAGGCACAACTGTCATTGGGAGTCCCTGTTGAAGAACATTGTATAGTACTTAATTAATATACTTAGCAATGAAAGTTTAGCAAAAAATTAAGTGTGCAAA
Organism: Triticum aestivum; assembly: GCF_018294505.1. Lineage (NCBI taxonomy): Eukaryota > Viridiplantae > Streptophyta > Magnoliopsida > Poales > Poaceae > Triticum > Triticum aestivum. The sequence continues at coordinate 63,759,471 of NC_057810.1, read as the reverse complement.
ATATGCACTCAGGACAAATAGTAAATATCTTACCATCATTCCTAAATAGATGTGACCGTAGTTCAATACCATCACTATTGGTCGCACGTTTTGAGTACTAACATTTCTAAGTGCAGGAAGAAAATTTGTCTTGACAGTATGAAGATCCTCAAGCCATGAAACATAATGACTTATCTCCTCGCAGTTTAGTTCAGCTCCGGGACAGTAGTAGGTCCTGTCTACCAAGCGCCGGACATGTTTGGTTGAATGGAGATAAGTTGTCAATAGAAATTAGTTGTCAGTTATTTTTGAATAAGCAATATCAAAGACAAAAATATAGTTGACAAGAACCCACATAATGGTAGAACTGGAGGCGTCTGCACATCGACCCATATGTCTCTATTACCTTCAATATCATCTTCCGGACGAATATCAAAGGTGATAACCATACCAGGCTCAAATGCATAAGCCTTGCATAGTGCTTGCCAAGTTTTGCATTCAAAATATGTGTACGTGTGTGTATTGTATACTTTGACATTGAAAGTATAACCATCATGCTCAGTTTTCAGGTAAGCTCTCTTTACCTCCATAGTTTCCATATCTTTGAAACCTATCTTATCCAAAACAAAAATTCTTGCATGGCACAGGATGCACTAGTAGAATAGTGAAAATTAAAAATTATAAGTCAGGCAAATGAAGCATATATAAGTCATGCTTAATTACGAAAACAGACTTTGTCATTGTGACTTACTGTATCGAATTCGAAAGTCTCATCCAGCTTGATGCTGAATCGCCTACCATCAACAAGGAAATTTCTGTCGCACTGGCCGCGCTGGTCTTCACAGTAATCGCACATAATGAAATTTTTTCCGTCGTCAGACGATATTTCCTATGTTCATATTAGGCGAAACATTAATCACTTACTAATTCAATTAATTCAACTACTTCTAGTAATTCAACTAAGCATTTACTAAAATAAACTAGTTATATTAATTCAATTAGTTTAAAGCATTTACTAAAAATAAACTAGTTATATATATATATATATTAATTCAACTAGTTCAACTAAACATTTACTAAAAATAAACTAGTTATATTAATTAAACTAGTTCAAACTAAGCATATACTAAAAATAAACTAGTTCTATATATTAATTCAACTAGTTCAATTAAGCATTTACTAAAAATAAACTAGTTCTCTATATATATTAATTCAACTAGTTCAACTAAACATTTACTAAAAATAAACTAGTTATATTAATTCAACTAGTTTAAACTAAGCATGTACTAAAATAAAGTAGTTCTATATATTAATTCAACTAGTTTAAACTAAGCATATACTAAAATAAAGTAGTTCTATATATTAATTCAACTAGTTCAACTAAACATTTACTAAAAATAAACTAGTTCTATATATTAATTCAACTAGTTCAATTAAGCATTTACTAAAAATAAACTAGTTCTCTATATATATTAATTCAACTAGTTCAACTAAACATTTACTAAAAATAAACTAGTTATATTAATTCAACTAGTTCAAACTAAGCATGTACTAAAATAAAGTAGTTCTTTATATTAATTCAACTAGTTCAACTAAACATTTACTAAAAATAAACTAGTTATATTAATTCAACTAGTTCAAACTAAGCATATACTAAAATAAAGTAGTTCTATATATTAATTCAACTAGTTCAACTAAGCATTTACTTACTAAAAATAAACTAGTTCTATATATTAATTCAACAAGTTCAACTAAGCATTTACTAAAAATAAACTAGTTCTATATATTAATTCAACTAGTTCAACTAAACATTTACTAAAAATAAACTAGTTCTATATATTAATTCAACTAGTTCAACTAAGCATTATATTTACTAAAAATAAACTAGTTATTATATTAATTCAACTAGTTGAACTAAACATTAACATATTTTTAATTCATCGATGATAATATTTCTAACATTCTAAAAATAAACTAGATAGTTCTAATTCATCTAAACATTAGAAATTAAACAGAAAATAAGTAAAAAAATATGTGTGTGTATGTGTAGTGTGTGTGTATATGTGTGTACGTGCTGGAATTTAGTCTATATTGAGGCAGCCCAATAACTATTTCGGAAATTCCTAATAAATCCTAGAGGCCCACTTAGCCCATTTGTGCAAGGCAAGGGATACTACTAAAAGTTTAGTCCCACATTGCTAGTTTAGTGGGAGTTGGACCTCCTTATAAGGGGGTTTTTCCCCACTTGTATGAGCATGAGAACAAGAGGGACATCCACGCGCGCTCCTCCTCCGCCGCCCGCCTCGCCACGCCACGCCACGCCACGCCTCGCCACGATGCGCCGCGCCGCGCCGCGGGTTGCGGGAATGAGCCGATGTCTAAATTTTTGCCATGCACTACGGGTATACGAAAGGTCACTCGAGAGATGGAAAGTTTTTGCTGTAGTGGAGATTAAATGCGAACGCTGCACCCTTTGGCTGCTGTCTGTTCGTTTCATCTCCCTCGGTCCCTTCAGCTCCCGGCGCTGCCCTCTCGCCTCCTTCTCTTGCGCCTATAAAAGGGAGGTCGCTCCTCTCAGCAAGATGCACCAGAACTACTTCTTCCTCTCGCCACCGGTTCCTGAGCACTGCGCTGCTGCTACGATCTTCTCCATCCCGGCTTGCGGCGTGCACCGCAGGTCGGGACAGTAGGCCTCCGAAACCACACTCGTTGAGTCCTGTACGGGAGAAGGGTGATAAGGTTTTTGGGGAGCACTCTGCGCGACTACTGGCTGATTCATCATGGACGATCCGGTCGCCGACGACTACTTCCTTGACGACGACTTCTTCCCTGACGTCCACGACCTCCTCGACGACATGGCAGGCGAGGACACCGACCCCAAGTCCAGCGCTTCTGCTGCTGCTGTATCGTACGTGTTCTTCTCCTTTCTGTTAGAAGTCCTGCTACAGTTCTTGGCTCTAGTTTCTGTCCTACGTATGTTAGGTTCTATGTCGTATAAGCAACTTCAGCTAGTGACTGTTCTAGATGTGTTTACCTCAAGTTCATATATGCAGACGATGTTTACCTTCTCTCTGTCAGATTGCATGACTTGCTTTATATTTGCTATTTTAGTCATGTTTTATCTACTATTTCTGTTAATAAAATCATTCGGTAAATTGCTCATATTTCCAACAATCCAAAAACCTTACTATAGGCAATTTACCCCATGTGGTTTTGCTGCTTCCATGAGACCTCCTATGTTTGAGGGTATCCACTATAAGAGGTGGCGCGTGAGAGCAGTCTTATGGTTTCAAACCATGAGTTGCTATGACGCCACTCTTGGCAAACCTGAAGGAGAGCAAGATGCCCAACAGGCACAAGCTTTTCAGAAAATGGATACCTTGTTTAAGGCTGTGCTCTTGAGTGTTCTTGGAGAGAACATAGTTAATGCTTATGCGTCAATTGATAATGGAAAAGATATGTGGGACGCACTCGAGGCCAAGTTTGGGGTCTCGGATGCCGACACTGAGCTGTACATCATGGAGCAATTCTATGATTACAGGATGACTGAAGAGCGCTCCGTGGTTGAGCAGGCTCATGAGATACAGTCATTTGCTAGAGAACTTGAGCACTTCAATTGCATGCCACCGGACAAGTTTGTTGCCGGCGGTATCATCACTAAGCTTCCTCCTTCATGGAGGAACTTTGCTACCTTACTGAAACATAAGAGACAGGAGTTTTCCGTTCCGGATCTCATTGGTACTCTTGATGTGGAAGAAAAGGCGAGAGCAAAGGACACACGTGCTCGAGGTATTGAGGGAGGATCTAGTGCCAATGTGGTACAGAAGCAGAACTTCCAGCCCCACAAGTTCAAGAACAAGGGCAAGTTTGATGGTAAAGCAAAGTTTGATGGGAAGAACAAGGCTGTGCAACACACGAACTTCAAGAAGAAGAATGGCAAGAAGAAAGGTGCTTGTCATGTGTGTGGAGATCCTGATCATTGGGCTCCTAGTTGCCCTAATCGCTATGACAAGCGTCATCCTGGGAAAGGCGGCAAGACCGCTAATGTTGTCATTGGAGACACTGACATGAAGGATGCTGGGTATGGTATATTTCCCACTATTCTTTCAGTATGTCATTCTCCTGACTGGTTGATTGACACGGGTGCTAATGTGCATGTATGCGGTGATATTTCCATGTTTTCGTCTTATCAGACCGCAGGGACTTCAACCGTGCTGATGGGCAACGGTTCAAGTGCTTCTGTTCGTGGTGTTGGCACGATCGATCTGAAGTTTACTTCGGGGAAGATCGTGCGGCTGAAGAACGTGCATTATGTACCCTCCGTCAATAAAAATCTTGTTAGCGGATCTCTTCTGTGTAGAGATGGCTATAAGCTTGTCTTTGAGTCGAATAAATTTGTAATATCCAAGTATGGAACCTTTGTTGGTAAAGGCTATGAGTCAGGAGGCCTGTTTCGTTTATCCTTATCAGACATTTGCAATAAAGTTGTTAATCATATTTGCAACAATAGTGAATCAAATGTGTGGCATTCATGACTCTGTCATGTTAGCGAAGTTGAACTTAATCCCTAGTTTCACCACCGTTAAGGGATCTAAGTGTCAAGTGCGTGTGCAAGCTAAGCAACCTCGTAAATCTCACGTGACTGCGGAAACGAGAAATCTTGCACCACTAGAACTTATACATTCAGATCTATGTGAAATGAATGGTGTTTTGACAAAAGGTGGAAAGAAATATTTCATGACGTTAATTGACGACTCCACTAGATACTGCTGTGTGTATCTTCTGAAATCTAAGGATGAGGCTTTGAACTTTTTCAAGATCTATAAAGCTGAAGTGGAAAACCAACTTGATCGAAAAATCAAGAGGCTTAGGTCCGACCGTGGTGGAGAGTATTTTTCCAATGAATTTGATGCTTTTTGTGCGGAACATGGTATAATCCATGAGAGGACGCCTCCCTACTCACCTCAGTCAAATGGGGTGGCCGAAAGAAAGAACCGTACTCTAACTGATTTGGTTAACGCCATGTTAGACACATCGGGTCTCTCCAAGGCATGGTGGGGGGAGGCGATATTGACAGCGTGTCATGTCCTAAATCGAGTCCCCACAAAGAACAAAGAGATAACTCCATTCGAGGAGTGGGAGAAGAAAAGGTTAAAACTCTCTTATCTGCGAACATGGGGTTGTTTGGCGAAAGTCAATGTTCCAATTCCAAAGAAGCGGAAACTTGGACCAAAGACTGTGGATTGTGTTTTCTTGGGATATGCTTTTCATAGCATTGGCTATAGATTCTTGGTTGTAAAATCTGAGGTACCTGACATGCATGTCGGTACGATCATGGAGTCGAATGATGCGACTTTCTTTGAAGATATCTTTCCCATGAAGGATATGGCTACCTCATCTAATCAGGAGATGCCTAGTTCATCGAATCAGGAACCAGTTACAATTACCGAACCTGCCATTTCGATGGAACACTTTGAAAGTCCTGTGGAGGAGAACAATGAAGTTCCTATTAGGAGCAAGAGACAGAGGACTGCAAAGTCCTTTGGTGATGATTTTCTTGTGTATCTCATAGATGACACTCCTAGTTCTATTTCAGAGGCCTATGCATCTGAAGATGCTGACTATTGGAAGGAAGCAGTTCGTAGCGAGATGGATTCCATCTTGGCGAATGAAACTTGGGAGATAACTGATCGTCCTTATGGGTGCAAACCTATAGGATGCAAATGGGTATTCAAGAAGAAGCTTAGGCCTGATGGTACTATTGAAAAGTACAAGGCTCGGCTCGTGGCTAAGGGTTATACCCAAAAGGAAGGTGAAGATTTCTTTGATACTTACTCACCTGTGGCTCGACTGACCACTATTCGAGTTCTACTTTCACTAGCTGCCTCACATGGTCTTCTTGTTCATCAAATGGATGTTAAGACTGCTTTCCTAAATGGAGAGTTGGATGAGGAAATTTATATGGAACAACCAGATGGGTTTGTAATAGATGGTCAGGAAGGGAAAGTGTGCAAGTTGCTGAAGTCTTTGTATGGACTCAAGCAAGCACCCAAACAGTGGCATGAGAAGTTCGAAAGAACTTTAACAGCTGCAGGCTTTGTTGTGAACGAAGCTGACAAATGTGTGTACTATCGCCATGGTGGGGGCGAGGGAGTTATGCTTTGCTTGTATGTTGATGACATACTGATTTTCGGAACAAATCTGAATGTTATTAAGGAGGTCAAGGATTTCCTATCTCGCTGTTTTGAGATGAAGGATTTAGGAGTGGCTGATGTCATTCTGAACATCAAGTTGTTGAGAGATGATGATGGTGGGATTACATTGCTTCAATCTCACTATGTGGAAAAGATCTTGAGTCGCTTTGGCTATAGTGACTGCAAGCCCTCTCCAACACCATATGATGCTAGCGTGCTGCTTCGAAAGAATCAAAGAATTGCTAGAGATCAATTGAAGTATTCTCAGATTATTGGCTCGCTTATGTACTTAGCCAGTGCTACAAGACCTGACATCTCTTTTGCTGTTAGCAAACTGAGTCGGTTTGTCTCAAAACCAGGAGATGTGCATTGGAAAGCTCTAGAGAGAGTTTTGCGTTATTTGAAAGGCACTGCAAATTATGGAATTCACTACACTGGGCACCCAAAGGTGCTTGAAGGGTATAGTGACTCAAACTGGATCTCAGATGCTGATGAGATAAAGGCCACGAGCGGATATGTATTCACTCATGGAGGTGGCGCTGTTTCTTGGAAGTCTTGCAAGCAGACCATCTTAACGAGGTCAACTATGGAAGCAGAACTCACAGCACTAGATACAGCTACGGTCGAAGCAGATTGGCTTCGCCGGCTCTTGAATGACTTGCCGGTTGTTGAGAAACCTGTACCGGGTGTCCTTATGAACTGCGACAATCAAACTGTGATCACGAAAGTGAGCAGCTCAAAGGATAACATGAAGTCATCAAGACACGTTCAGAGAAGGTTAAAGTCTGTCAGGAAAATGAAAAACTCCGGAGTTATTGCATTGGATTATATCCAAACGTCTAAAAATCTGGCAGATCCTTTTACTAAGGGTCTATCACGTAATGTGATAGATAATGCATCGAGGGAGATGGGTATGAGACCCACAATATGAGTTGTTCACAGTGGTAACCTATTCTTTGTGATCGGAGATCCCGTGAATTAGATGTGGAAGACAAGCTGTTGGTCAACTGAGAGGAGAGTATCCCTACTATTCACAATACCACTCCATGAAGATGCAATACTCTCCTAATCTGCATGGCAGGTTGATGTATATCTTAATGTGTTCTAAGTGGCTTATTTAAGCAGAGATGTTATCCTGCAGAACATCTTTTGAAGAACACACCTATATGAGTCTGATTGTCAAACGTCGCAATCTATGAGAGTAGGGTTCTCTCTAGTAAACTCATGAAAGGTCACGGAGTATGACGCATAAGCTCCACCCGCGGGGAAGACCCACGGTAGCCACGTATCGGTCAAGGCTTTATGTGAAGCTAGATTCGCAGAAAACTTGCAGTTCAAGGCCCAGTCCACTGTTCAAGTTGCTTACTAGTGTAGCATAGAGTTCTAGGTGGAAGTTCAACTTAACAGTCTCCACTGCAGTACCGGTATATAAAACAGTGTTTTGGAACCAAAGGCAAATTTCTGTGTGCCTCTGGGATCTGGTGGGGGATTGCTGGAATTTAGTCTATATTGGGGCAGCCCAATAACTATTTCAGAAATTCCTAATAAATCCTAGAGGCCCACTTAGCCCATTTTTGCAAGGCAAGGGATACTACTAAAAGCTTAGTCCCACATTGCTAGTTTAGTGGGAGTTGGACCTCCTTATAAGGGGGGTTCTTTTCCCACTTGTATGAGCATGAGAACAAGAGGGACATCCACGCGCGCTCCTCCTCCGCCGCCCGCCTCGCCACGCCACGCCACGCCACGCCATGCCTCGTCACGACGCGCCGCGGGTTGCGGGAATGAGCCGAGCCGATGTCTAAATTTTTGCCATGCACTACGGGTATACGAAAGGTCACTTGGGAGATGGAAAGTTTTTGCTGTAGTGGAGATTAAATGCGAACGCTGCACCCTTCGGCCGCTGTCTGTTCGTTTCATCTCCCTCGGTCCCTTCAGCTCCCGGCGCTGCCCTCTCGCCTCCTTCTCTTGCGCCTATAAAAGGGAGGTCGCTCCTCTCAGCAAGATGCACCAGAACTACTTCTTCCTCTCGCCACCGGTTCCTGAGCACTGCGTTGCTGCTACGATCTTCTCCATCCCGGCTTGCGACGTGCACCGCAGGTCGGGACAGCAGGCCTCCGAAACCGCACTCTTTGAGTCCTGTACGGGAGAAGGGTGATAAGGTTTTTGGGGAGCGCTCTGCGCGACTACTGGCTGATTCATCACGGACGATCCGGTCGCCGATGACTACTTCCCCGACGATGACTTCTTCCCCGATGTCCACGACCTCCTCGACGACATGGCAGGCGAGGACACCGACCCCAAGTCCAGCGCTTCTGCTGCTGCTGTACCGTACGTGTTCTTCTCTTTTCTGTTAGAAGTTCTGCTATAGTTCTTGGCTCTACTTTCTGTCCTACGTATGTTAGGTTCTATGTCGTATAAGCAACTTCATCTAGTGACTGTTCTAGATGTGTTTACTTCAAGTTCATATATGCAGACGATGTTTACCTTCTCTCTGTCAGATTGCATGACTTGCTTTATATTTGCTATTTTAGTCATGTTTTATCTACTATTTCTGTTAATAAAATCATTCGGTAAATTGCTCATATTTCCAACAGTACGTACATGTGTAGTGTACGTGTAGTGTGTGTGTGTTTGTGTGTGTCTGTGTGTATGTGTGTGTGTAGTGTGTGTGCGTGTGTGTGTGTGTATCTGTGTGTGTGTAGTGTGCGTGTGTGTGTATGGAGCGGGCCGGGCGCGTATGGGCGGGCGGCGATGACGGGCGGCGGGGGCCGATGACGGCGACGAGACGGGCGGCGGCAGCCAGGGACGGCGATGAGACGGGCCGGCGGCGGCCGGGGACGGCGACGAGACGGGCGCGGCGACGACGACGGGCGGCGGGGGCGTGCGGCGACGACGACGACGGGCGGCGGGGGCGCCGAGGGCGACGACACGGCGGCGTCGGCGTCGTCAAGATCGAGACTCGCGCGCGCGAGAAGTGGAACGAACTGGCGACGATAACTGAATCTTCTTCTTCTTCTTCTTCTTCTTCTTCTTCTTCTTCTTCTTCTTCTTCTTCTTCTTCTTCCTCCTCTTGTTCCTCTTCCTCTTCCTCTTCCTCTTCATCTTCTTCTTCTTCTTCTTCATCATCATCATCATCATCATCTTCTTCTTCTTCTTCTTCTTCTGCTTCTTCTTCTTTATATATAGTTTTTTCTTTTCTGCTATATTTGTTTTCTTCTATTTATTTTTGAGTAATTTTTTTATATAGTTTTTTCTTTTTTGCCTTGACCCTCTCTACTCTTTCGTCTAAAACCGGCCCTGATACTTCGAAAGATATTGTCCAGTTTGTGCTAGGGGAGCAAATGATGTCAGAAAGTGTTGAAATTGATGACGTGGCTTAGAATGGTGCGTACTGAACGCAAAAAAGTCTGAAGTTGTAATAAGTTAAAAAAAAATGAAGTGCCAGTTTTTGTTGTAACACAAGAAGTCCGGAGTTCTAATAAGTTATTAAAAATAAAAAAAAGGCGCAAGGCTCGTTAGTTAGCTTCAAGCCTTTCAGAACAGGGTAGACTACACTGCACATAGCTCCGTGCAATCTATTCTATTCCAAAAGGCTTGAAGCTAAGCAAGCTGCAGGTGAGCATTGCGCCTCTCCATCGTCTCTGCACTCACGGCTTATAAACAGCTCCTACTGCCTCTCTCCTAGCGAGGTGGGACTAAAAATCAGCTTAATAAGAAACTCTAGTACCGGTTCATGACATGAACCGATACTAAAGGAGTTCGTGGGGCCCACGGCCTGACACAACATCATTAGTACCGGTTCGTGGCATGAACCGGTACTAATTGTTGCCCACGAACCGGTAGTAATGATGTCCGCCCGCCTAGCCGTTGGAACCGGCACTAATGGACACATTAGTGCCGGCTCAAAATCAAACCGGCACTAATGTGTCTCAGATTAGCCCCTTTTTCTACTAGTGATGGTTCCAGCAACCACATATCGCACAACTGACCATTTATATACCACTAGAGATTGAGCGCGTCCACTACATGCATCAATTGTCATTTCAACATATTTTCTATTGCCCAACCATCCAAAGGAAAAATGGAAAGAAAAACACAATTTGTATATGACCACAGATCAAGTGTGTTGTCTCCATTCTGTAGAGTCATTGGGGTTCAACACCTTCACCACCAATTATTAGCAAAACAACAGGAAAAATTGGTAAGGTTATACCTTGAGATTAGGAGACGTCAGGAACGGAACACCCAGTATGCAACAAAATGCTGGCACTTCCTAGTGTGAAGGCCCGAGAAGATACCATGCTGACTCCATCTATCTTTCCTATTGCCAATGGTGGCTACTTCTTCAGAATCGATGAAGAAAAGAACTACGTTGAAACTCTCTGGTAACATGTGTGCAGAAGTGTAGGCTATTATATGGCATTTAAGCACCAAGGACGACATCAACATTTGACCCGTAGCACCAAGGGCATTTAAGCATCAACACTTCCCCTCGTGTGTGGCTATCTAATACCTAAATCACGAGCGAAAGAGGTTTAAGTTTTTTTAACATATGTTGTCTCTTAAACTCAAGAACTCTTCTCTGATACATGTGCGGTCTTTTACACAAATGATTTTTCGTCAACCTTGTTATATTGCTTGTTGACTTATATTTTATTTGTTAACTTGTATTCATAAGGTGGCATGTGAAGACCGAACTATGACAGGTTCACAGCGTAAAGGCACTATGTTTACTTGTTTAGAGTGGTTGCGTGTGTGAATGAGTGTGACACTGAGAGAAGATAAATGGTTTCAGCAACTGCACCTTTCACAACTAACCATTCATATACCACTAGCGGTCTAGTGCATCCACTACATGCATCAGGAGTCATTTCAGCATCTTTTCTATTACACGAACCGTCAGAAAAAAAATGTAAGGAAAAAACAATTCATATACGACCACCGATCAAGTGCGTTGCCTCCATTCTTCAGTCATTGCGATTCAACACCTTAATTACCAATTACTATTAGTTTGAGAGTAGGAGGCATTGGGAATGGAACACTCGGTATGAAATGAGAAGCTGGAGCTTCATGATGCGAAGGACTGCCTGAGAAGATATTATGCTGCCTACGACCTCCATACATGCCTGACAAAGTTCTTCCAGATATATTTTTGTTATAACAAAGAGATGTTCAAAATTGCGTTGTAAGAGTAACGATTATTCTGGTGTTAGGCTGTGACACAAGTTGCCTCTGCACACTGCCAGAGCGCGCAAGCACACACAACCGAGCATGGCTAAGATGATTATCACAGGTGATGCCTATCAACTGATTATCACTTCTAAAGCACATCATGTGAAAATCTTGTTCTTGTGTGGCATTCGCGTGCCTTCTGTACTGTACTCAAACTGAGTAAGCTATAATTGTAAGTAGCTATAACTGAAGTACAAACAAGAAATGTTTAACAGATTTTGGTAGAAGATAATTAAACTTCAAAATTCATAGATAGTATAGCAACTGAAGCATCAAATAAAGTTTCACGCTAGAGTTCACCCCTGCATATTTCGTGAGCAGGGAACAGATTGAACTGAACTTTAGTATATGAAGGTCATTCATGTTCATCAGACTCATTGGCGCCATTTACAGCAAACATAGTGCTGAAAATTGACATGGCCAAGACATTTGCTGAAGCTGAAACCCAGGCAATTTCAGAAACGTTTTCAGCCAGAAATCTATCTAGTGGTATCTCACTGTCATCTATCTTGCAGTTGTTCAGACGTATCTGAAAAATAATGAAATGTTTTATCTTGCAGTTGTTCAGACGTATCTGAAAAATAATGAAATGTAAAGACTTATTTCTGCTGGCTTGAGGATGATAATCAAAGACTAGCTGAACAATTGACGAAAAATGACAATTACACAACAGTTTATAGTCAGGAAAAGTATGACATGATCTTACTTTCACTAGTTCATTCAGGAGAGGGAAATGGCGTCTTTCCAAAGATTGGGTGACATAACTAGACAAGCAGCAACTCATAGCTTTGCTAAATCTACAAGCCAAGAGATAATCAATCTCAGTGGAATGCAACAAGCAAGTGATATCAATAGAAAGAATCTGACCAAGCCACCAATGAATAATGAACACTGGTGATGAAATACAGCAAATGCAACGGTTCAGATTTCAGAATAACACCAAGACGTTCAGTATACAGTACTGCAAGGAATTTCAGAGACTTCAGTTGCAATAGTTGTCAAACAAAAATACCAGTCCACCAAACTTCAAAGTATACTAATTGTGACAGTAGCATGACAGGGGAGCAACGAAGCATGACATTAGATCAAACGAACTGAATTTTTGGTTGGGAATTTAGGCTTCAATTCCAAGAAAGTATTGAGCAACACCATGTATGAAGAAAAGAAACCAGTCGTTGATTTTCCAGGTTTACAAACAACAAAAGCAGAAAATGGAGAGAGATCTGGTAGACAACTTTCATTCAGATTGCTGATGACAACAAGATGGTAACATCAGACGCTACAACATAACATTAGCTGGAACGAGGAATCTTCCTACCACGACACCAGATCAGTTCACCACGCAACACATGCTGAGAAGAAGAAGCTAACAACAAGATCTCTACACCTGCAGATCAGAGTACAGACACTGGGAAGGAAGCAGACGAATCTTAGGTCCTCTCGCCCCTGATGCGGCGCGCGAGCTGGATGTCCTTGGGCATGATGGTGACGCGCTTGGCGTGGATGGCGCAGAGGTTGGTGTCCTCGAAGAGGCCCACTAGGTACGCCTCGGCGGCCTCCTGCAGCGCGGAGACGGCGGAGCTCTGGAAGCGGAGGTCGGTCTTGAAGTCCTGCGCGATCTCCCGCACCAGGCGCTGGAAGGGCAGCTTGCGGATGAGCAGCTCGGTGCTCTTCTGGTACTTGCGGATCTCCCGGAGCGCCACGGTGCCCGGGCGGAAGCGGTGCGGCTTCTTGACGCCGCCGGTGGCCGGGGCCGACTTGCGCGCCGCCTTGGTGGCCAGCTGCTTCCGCGGCGCCTTGCCGCCGGTGGACTTCCTCGCCGTCTGCTTCGTGCGGGCCATCGGGGTTTGTTTGGTGGATTGGTTGGGAGGAAGATTGGGGATTGGAGTGGATGGAGAATGGAGCCTGTTCAGGGAGCGTTTTAAGGAGAAGACGGGTGGGCGCGGGCGGGCCTGGCCAAATTTCGGCGCGCTGTGTTTCGGGAAGGGGGGGCGAGTTTGGATCGTTGGATCTGCTAGCTGTGACAGGGCGACGGGATGAATACTCACAGGAGCGGCCTCGCTGGTTCCTTCCTTCATCTGGCTAGCTTGAAAAGCATCCTTATTGAGATCAATTTTTTCAGCATCTTCCTTTTGACTACTTGCAATGAAGTATAGCGGCTCCAGTAGCTCATCGCTCATCATACCAAATGTATCGGAACAAGGCGGCGGCTGGGAGGCGGGAAGACCGGGAGAGAATGAGAGAGTGATTTTGTAGAGAATGGAAGAGTGGTGTTGTACTTGGGGGGGGGGGGGGGGGGGGGGGGGGGAGTGAACTGAAGACGCCGCTGGACTCTTGTGTCACCGCACGAGTGTTTTGTCACGGCAATTCAATGTGAAGACAAGATGAATAATTTGAACGTTGTATACTAGTACTATTGTACTACTTACTAGTCGTATTTAGTGTTACATTTTAACCATAGGTTTAACTAACAAAATATCGATGCATGTCACCGAAAATTATATCATTGGAAACTATGTTCAAATACGAATCCAACGATATAATTTTTTGTGACATGCATTCACATTTAGTTAGTTAAATTTATGGTCAAAATTTGACACAAATTTCGAAGGGGACGAATAAACCAGCAGGGAGGTAGTAGTATGAGTAGTGCAATATATGATATAGAGGATTACTAGTAACAGTACAAATTTAAAAATGGAGTATGAAGTTACAAGGCTGTGCGACAAACTTTGTAGGCTACATGAGTAATACGTACAAAATATAATTCCCCATTGGACAACACTTTCATCAACAAGTACGCACTTGAAGCCTAATTGATATATATGGCTTCTGCACAATATCACCATCATCATTATTAGTACATGCTACGCAGGTGAGTTAGGATGCACTTAAAGCCCAGAAAGGGATCTATCCTTCAAACTAACTACAATACATAATACTATCCAACAAAAGAGGGTTACGGGGGAGTGAACTGAACACGCCGCCGGACTCTTGTGTCACCTCACGAGTGTTTTGTCACGGCAATTCAATGTGAAGACAAGATGAATAATTTGAACGTTGTATACTAGTACTATTGTACTACTTACTAGTCGTATTTAGTGTCACATTTTAACCATAGGTTTAACTAACAAAATGTCGATGCATGTCACCGAAAATTATATCATTGAAAACTATGTTCAAATACGAATCCAACGATATAATTTTTTGTGACATGCATTCACATTTAGTTAGTTAAATTTATGGTCAAAATTTGACACAAATTTCGAAGGGGACGAATAAACCAGCAGGGAGGTAGTAGTATGAGTAGCGCAATATATGATATAGAGGATTACTAGTAACAGTACAAATTTAAAAATGGAGTATGAAGTTACAAGGCTGTGCGACAGACTTTGTAGGCTACATGAGTAATACGTACAAAATATAATTCCCCATTGGACAACACTTTCACCAGCAAGTACGCACTTGAAGCCTAATTGATATATATGGCTTCTGCACAATATCACCATCATCATTATTAGTACATGCTACGCAGGTGAGTTAGGATGCACTTGAGCCCAGAAAGGGATCTATCCTTCAAACTAACTACAATACATAATACTATCCAACAAAAGAGGGTTATGCTACAGCAGCAGGATACATGGCTCAGTCTAGATATCACTACAAATTAAGTAGTGCATATTTACTGTTGGCATGAACCACATCGCCGCATGTCGGGTTTGCAAAAGTCCTTCATCGCTTGGCATCTTGATGCCTTTCACACATTGAAGATCATCTGGCAACAAGCTGTGTCGATGAATCTCTGGATATGATGATTCATGAAATCAATGGTACGATGTGTAAACACAGTTTCCCCTGGCGAATGGAAGTTGCATAGCATGGTAATCATCATCGGTGGTACGATCGATGATTGGTTGGATGATCGGATAATTGAGCTCGTGGAACATGGAGTGGTTGCCGAGGTTGTAAACCCGCCTCTAGTTGAATACGCCTGACCCAACGAAACTGGGATCTTTCTCGAACACGAACCAGCCATAGCCATCACAGTCACGAATGCCCAGGCATTGTACTGCATGTGGTTTGATGAAATGGTTTGGTCAATTTGGTACATGTGAATAAGCATCAAATGACAACCCTTAGTTGAACGAGCAATAAACCACCACCCATTGACTTGTATATTTCCAGGTCCAGGAATTATGAAGCCAACGCATTTGCGTCTGCTGCAACAAATCAAATTGGAGACCAAAAGGACAAAAAATATACAATCATGTTCAGAGTATGTGTGGAATTAAGATTATTATAACAGTGACACAAATCATAGCCAGAGAATTGCAATGCCATGGTCATAATCAAACCCCAAGTTAAAAAAATTAAGCCAATGGCTTTCATATTCTAGCAATATGTCATGGTTCAAACATCATGTAAAAATGATAGGAAAACAACTATGCCAGGGCCTACTCATATTCTACCATAGCAGTTACTATTATTCTCATATCAACTCTAACAATAAAATGTGTGGTTATAAAAATCTTGGAAATGAGAGTAACATATAACAATCATGAGGTTATACTCATAATATCTATTATAACAATCATTAGATGCCAATTGTTCTCATATCAACTCTAACAATAACATCTGTGGTCATAAAAATCTAGGAAATGAGAGGAACATATGGCAATGATGTGGTTATAGACGTACTATCTATTCTAATTTTCTAACAATCAACATGCATTCGTATTTATAAGGTAAAGATGAGATGAGATAGAACAATTACATAACGATAGATTCCACCAGTATAGACAGCCAATCTGTGCGTCGACCGCGTAAATGATGCCATCATGCACTATAGCATCAGACAGAAATGGAGGGTCAACAGGATTGACGATGAACCATAACCATGTATGGCGACCAGATTCCAGATAGACTAACCCCCCGTCGAACAAGGCAATGAGCTTGTAATCGATGTAATCTTCTGATGGTGTGGGAACTTCGCAGATTACAACCTTCAGCAAATGGAGGTCGTACCAAAAGCTCAACGCTTCTCGTGCGTAGTAGGCAGGAGTGTCCGGCGGGCCGCGAGGTGATGACCCACAAGTATAGGGGATCTATCGTAGTCCTTACGACAAGTAAGAGTGTCGAACCCAACAAGCAGCAGAAGGAAATGACAAGCGGTTTTCAGCAAGGTATTTTCTGCAAGCACTGGAATTATCAGTAACATATAGTTTTGTGATAAGATAATTCATAATGGGTAACAAGTAACAAGTGCAACCAAGGTGCAGCAAGGTGGCCCAATCCTTTTTATAGCAAAGGACAAGCCTGGAAAATTTCTTATATAAAGCAAAGAGCTCCCGAGGACACATGAGAATTACTGTAAAGTTAGTTTTCATCATGCTCATATGATTCACGTTCTTTATTTTGATAATTTGATATGTGGATGGACCGGTGCTTGGGTGTTGTCATTACTTGGACAAGCCTCCCACTTATGATTAACCCCTCTCGCAAGCATTCACAACTACGAAAGAAGAATTAAGATAGATCTAACCATAGCATGAAACATGTGGATCCAAATCAGCCCCTTACGAAGCAACACATAAACTAGGGTTTACGCTTCTGTCACTCTAGCAACCCATCATCTACTTATTACTTCCCAATGCCTTCCCCTAGGCCCAAATCATGGTGAAGTGTCATGCAGTCGACGTTCACATAACGCCACTAGAGGAAAGACAACATACATCTCATCAAAATATCAAACGAATACCAAATTAACATGATTACTCATAACAAGACTCCTCCCATGTCCTCAGGAACAAAAGTACCTTCTCAAAAAGCATGTTCATGTTCAAGATCAGAGGGGTATTGAATATCATTAAGGATCTGAATATTTGATCTTTCACCAAACAAACCAACTAGCATTAACAGAAGGAGTAATCAAGACTACTAGCAACCCATAGGTACCAATATGAGGGTTTGAGACAAAGATCGGATACAAGAGATGAACTAGGGTTTGAGAGGAGATGGTGCTGGTGAACATGTTGATGGAGATTGACCCCCTCTCGATGAGAGGATCATTGGTGATGACGATGACTTCGATTTCCCCCTTTGGGAGGAAAGTTTCCCCAACAGAATCGCTCTGCCGGAGCTCTAGATTGCTCCTGTCCAGGTTCCGCCCCGAGATGGTGGCGCTTCATCCCGAAAGCTCTCTTCTAATTTTTCTCTAGGTCAAAACCATATAGCCAAAGATGGGCACCAGAGACCTGCCAGGGGGCACACGCCCTAGGGGTGCGACTAGGGGGGTAGGGCGGCCCCCAAGCTTGTGGCCACCTGGTGGGTCTCCCTCTGGTGTTTCTTCGCCTAATATTTTTTATTTATTCCAAAATAATTCTCCATAAACTTTCAGGACTTTTGGAGTTGTGCAGAATAGGTCTCTCAGATTTTCTCCTTTCCGGTCCAGAATTCCAACTGCTGCCATTCTCCCTCTTCATGTAAATCTTGCAAAATAAGGGAGAAAAGGCATAATTATTGTACCATAAAGTGAATAATAGTCCATAATGCAATAAATATTGATATAAAACATGATGCAAAATGGACATATCAACTCCCCCAAGCTTAGACCTAGCTTGTCCTCAAGCGAAAGCCGAAATCGATAATCATGTCCACAAGTTTAGAGATAGAGGTGTCGATAAAATAAAATACGGATGTGAAGGCATCATGACCATCTTTAGAACAATAATATATTGTCATATAACCTCTCATGCCAAAGTGACAATTCATTTACAAGGTAAAGTATGAATCCAAAACTATATTATAAACCAACGAACTAAGAGATTGTCTAGAAAATCAACATACTCAATCATCTTTTAGTCTTTCATAATTGCTAACACTCACACGATACTTATAAGATCAAAGCTTTAATTGGACACAGAGAAAGATAGGGGCTTATATTCGCCTCCCAACTATTTACCTCAAAGGTAATGTCAACAATAATAACCCATGGTCACCTAAATCCGAGTGGATATATGTGTCTAGCTCCTTCCCAACACATGACGCTTGCCAAAAGAAAAAGGCGAAATATAGGAAGCGGCGAAGATCACCATGACTCTTGCATAAAGGTAAGTACTAAAAAGTAAAAGATAGGCCCTTCGCAGAGGGAAGCAGAGGTTGTCATGCACTTTTTGGTTGGATGCACAAAATCTTAATGCAAAAGAACGTCACTTTATATTGCCGATTGTGATAAAGAACTTTATTATGTAGTCTGTCGCTTTTATTTCTTCCATATCACAAGTTCGTATAAAGCTTATTTTCCTCACACTAATAGATCATACATATTTAAAGAGCATTTTTTATTGCTTGCACCGATGTCAACTTACTTGAAGGGTTTTGCTCAATCCATAGGTAGGTATAGTGGACTCTCATGGCAAAACTGGGTTAATGGTGTTTGGATGCACAAGTAGTATCTCTACTCGGTGCGGAACTTTTGGCTAGTATGTGGTGGAAGCAAGCGTCACATGTTCAAGGATCCATGAAAATATAACCTCTATTCGTAAATAAGTAAACATAACTCATTATGTTGTCTTCCTTGTCCAACCTCAACTTCTTAGCATATACTATTTTAATGAGTGCTCACAATCATACAAGATGTCCAAGATAATGTATTTATATGTGAACCTCTCTTTATTTATTACTTCCTTTTAATTGCAACAATGACCGACACTATGTTTGTCAACTCACAACAAGTTTCAATCCTCATACTTCTTATATGTGAAGTCATCACTTCCCATAAGATCATTATATACTCTTTTTACTTCTTTTTTTATTCTTCTCTTTATTTCTTTTTATCAAGATGTAAGCAAGAAAGCAAAGCCCTACACTCAAAACTAATCTTTATTATATAACTCATGGACTCGATTACATAGAGGGAACACAAAGCAAAACTCATGGACTAGATCATACTAAATTTTTTATTCTACTAAACCAAGATATAACCAAAATGATCGAACTAAGAAAAATGATAAAGGTAAAGATGTGATGGTGATACGATACCGGGACACCTCCCCCAAGCTTGACACAAGCCAAGGGGAGTGCCCATACCCGTGTACTCAATTCTACTTCTTCGGAGGTGGTGGTGTGATATTCTTGGCGATGATGCCTCTCAGAATGCGTTTCTCTTCGTCGAGCCTATTGATTTGCTGCTTGAGGGCCATTATTTCCTTACGGATCGGAGTTTGCTTGTGATGGTTAGAGCACCGTTCACCCATGGATGCTTCTTGGCCGCGGGGGAGAAAGCAACACTCTTTTTCATGTTATTATAAGAGAAAATTTTAGCATTGGGAGGTATGACCGAGTCAGGTATTGCTGAGCTCTGAAGCTCCTCAAGCAAAAGACCAGGTTGAAGGAGAGAGGTGGCTTCTTGGTCCTCCTCATCCACTCTTTTAAGGCCGGCCTCCATCTCTTCCTTCGTTAACCACCCAAAGTGATCAGCTTCGCTGTGTGCTCTTGGTTCCGGCATCGGATGAGAGACTCGACTCTCCCCGACCGATTCTTGCAAAGACATCTTGCTCTAAATCTACTGCAGAAATCACTAAAAATGAAAACATATCATATTGTCGTGGTACGGTGGTCAAAACCTTCAGGAAATTATATAATGGTTTTTTACCGACAATAAAAAGTGTCCTACAATAAAACAGAATCTGGAGGGCACACGAGGTGGCCACAAGCCAGGGAGGCGCGCCCCAGGGCTTTGTCGCCTCCTCGTGCACTTTTCAGACTACTTTTTATTTTCCTAACTTTTTAAATATTCGAAAACAGAGTAAAATTGCTTCTGAAAAAAGCTTTGGAGTCTATTTACTTATGGTATCACATACATATTCCTTTTCGGAGGTCTGAGGCGTTCTGGAAAGTTTCCCTTATGTACTCCTCCGGTGTTATGGTATTAATAATATTGGTTTCAACATTTATGGGAGTACCTAAGATATAATGTTTGATTTTCTACCCGTTTACCACCTTCAGGTTAGTGTCTTCGGTGTTGTTAATCATGATGGCACCAGAATGATAAACCTCCTCAATAATGTAAGGCCTTTCCCATTTAGAGAGAAGTTTTCTCGCAAAAAATCTTAAATGAGAATTGTATAGCAAGACATGGTCACCTACATTGAATTCACGCTTTTGTATCCTTTTTTCATGGCATCTTTTAACTTTTTCTTTAAATAACTTGGCATTTTCATAGGCTTGGGTTCTCCATTCATCAAGCGAGCTAATGTCAAATAACCTCTTTCACCGGCAAGTTTGAAATCATAGTTGAGCTCTTTAGTTGCCCAATAAGCTTTATGTTCTAGTTCAAGAGGTAAGTGACATGCTTTTCCATATACCATTTTATATGGAGACATACCTATAAGGTGTTATAAGCAGTTCTATAAGCCCACGATGCATCATCAAGTTTCTTAGACCAGTTCTTTCTAGATATATTAACAGTCTTTTGCAAGATAAATTTTATTTCTCTATTACTTAATTCTATTTGACCACTAGACTAAGGGTGATAAGGAGATGCAATTCTATGGTCAACATAATATTTAGCAAGCAATTTACGGAAAGCACCATGAATAAAGTGTGAACCACCATCAGTCATCAAATATCTAGGGACTCCAAACCTCGGTAAAATAACTTCTTTAAGCATTTTAATAGAAGTGTTATGATCAACACTACTAGTTGGAATAGCTTCTACCCACTTAGTAACGTAATCAACATCAACTAGAATATGTGTATACCCATTAGAGTGTAATAGCCTGGCTTTTGGCCCTTTTTTCCTTTGATTTATTTGGTTTTTGCTGTGCTTTTCTTTTTGGAGTGGTTCTGTGGCCTTGCCACCTGGGAAATCATTCCCATTTCTCCTCCCAAGTGGCTGATAATCCCCAAGTGCAGGGAATCATCGTAGCAATTTCCAAAGGTGGAAGTGATAAGTATGGAGTGTCGAACCCACAAGGAGCTAAATGTAAGATCAATATTCTCTCAAGTCCTATCTGCCACTGATACGACTCTACGTACACCGAACGTTTGCTTCCAACTAGAAACGAGAAATAGAACTACATTGTGGGCATGAAGAGGATAACTTTGCATGATATCGGAGAGCTAAAATATAAAAGTAAGTGCTGTTATCATAAAGTTAGAATATATTACTAAATATTATAAATAGCGAGTGTAGAATAATGATGGGTCAATGTGCGGAATTATCCTAGGCAATTGTTAACAAGACCGGTAATCACTATTGCAATTTCATATGAGGGAGAGGCATAAGCTAACATACTTTCTCTTCTTGGATCATATGCACTTATGATTGGAACTCTAGCAAGCATCCGCAACTACTAAAGATCATTAAGGTAAAACCCAACCATAGCATTAAAGTATCAAGTCTTTATTCCCATACGCCATGACCCACTTATCCGTGTTTGTGTTTCAGTCACTCACGCAACACAGACAATAAGTAAACCATGGACATATGGCAACACCCTACAACGGGAACCCCTCACGCTTGCGCGACACGGAGGGCACCATAGGACGACACCAAAATAAAATATACAACTCATACCAATCTAGATCATCAATCAACCCAAAGACAAAAGATATCTACTCAAAACATTATAGGATGGCAACACATCATTATATCATAATATGTGGCATAAAGCACCATGTTCAAGTAGGGATTACAGCGGGTGCGGGAGAGTGGACCGCGTAAAAGAGATGAGGATGGTGATGATGATGGTGATGTTGATGAAGACGATCACCACGGCGATGATTCCCCTCCCGATGGCACTCTGGCGCCACCGAGAGAGAGAAGGAGAGGTTCTCCCCCTTGTGCTTCCTCCTCCATGGCCTCCCCCCTGGATGGGGAGAGGTTCTTCCTCTGGTCCTTGGCCTTCATGGCGATGATGGCCCCTCCGGGATCCCCCTCCATGGCCTCCGGTGATGATGGCCCCCTCCAGTAGGGTGTCGGAGAGGGGCTAGATTGATTTCTCATGGCTACAGAGGCTTGCGGCGGCGGAACTTCCGGTCTAGGTTATTTCCCGAAGGTTTCTGTATTTATAGGAGAGGTTAGCGTTGATTTCACATCAGGGGGTCCCCGAGGTGGCCACGAGATAGGGGGGCGCGCCCCCACCCTCATGGGGCCCACGGGACTCCCCTCCGGTAGATTTTTGTTCCAGTATTTTTAATATTTTCCAGAAAAATTCTCCATTGATTTTCATCGCGTTCTGAGAACTTTTATTTCTGCACAAAAACAACACCATGGTAGTTCTACTGAAAACAGCGTCAGTCCGGGTTAGTTCTAATCAAATCATACCAAAATCATATAAAACTATTGTAAACATGGTATGAATACTTCATAAATTATAGATACGTTGGAGACGTATCAGCATCCCCAAGCTTAATTCCTGCTCGTCCTCGAGTAGGTAAATGATAAAAGAAATAATTTATGAAGTGTGAATGCTAGCAAGTGCTTAAGTTTGATCAATGATAGTTTCAATCACTTTTTATAGCATCATTATATATCATAACAGTAGCTCAACTCATAAAACTTCTCATGATCTAGTAACAATCAAGACTATTTTCTGGCGCCGTTGCCGGGGAGCATAGCTCTATTCTTTGAGTCACTTGGGATTTATATCTGCTGATCACTATGAGGAACTTGAAAGTCGAAAGAACTAAGATTTTTCCCTCAACTACGAGGGGAGGTAAGGAACTGCCATCTAGCTCTACACTTGATTCTCCTTCTGTTTTGAGTAAACTTGCGACACCTAAACCTGCTTCTGTTATTAATTCTGATATGTCCCATGTTATTGATGATGCCACTTCTGCTATGCATGATACTTATGATGAAACTACTTCTATGCTTGATAATACTGTGCCATTAGATAAATTTCTTGATGAACAACTTGCTAGGGCTAGAGAGAATGAAATTATTGAAACTAATAATATTGATGAAAGTGATGATGAAGATTCTCTCCCTAAATATGAATTGCCTTTTGTTCCCGAGGTTATGTTATGGATGAAGTGTAACAGCCTGGATTTTGGCCCTTTTCTTTTTCTTCTGATTTATTTGGTTTTTGCTCTGTTTTTCTTTTTGGAGTGGTTTTGTGGCCTTGTCACCTGGGAAATCATCCTCATTTCCTCTCCCAAGTGGCTCATAATTATTAAAACCTTGCCAAATATCATGTCACTTCACTCCTTGACCAAACCCTAAAATCTTTTTCTAGGGAAAATTCCTTTTTCATTAAAGGAATAACCCTATCTGCCCTAGGTTGTGAAGCAACCTATATTTCTGTCTATCCAAAAATCCCCAAATAATTCTCATAATTCCTTTGGGTCATATATAGCTCAAATATGCCCAAACATTTCCTTGGACAGTTTAAAAATAATTCCCCAATAATTATTTTTCTATTTCGCCCTGAATGGCACTTTGTGAAGGAAGTGCCATTTATATTTCTCCTAGTGCCTCCCAACCTTTTTGGGCATGGTTATATGTCCAAATAATTTCCCCATGCACGAGTTCAAGTTTATTTTCTTAGCCAATCTTCCTCAGTGAATTTTCAAAGTTTCTGTCAGACAGAGGGCTTTGTGAAGGAAGTACTAGCTAGGAGTATCCAAACAAGTTGAACTCTTACAAACTCTTTAATGTGCTCATATTAAACCCCTTCACCCATTTGTATACCAATACAATCATCTATGTGAGCACAGGAGCAAATCTTTGATTCTGGCAATATTTTCAGGTTATGAAGCAAGTATATTTTATATTGCTTCAAAAATTCTTAGAAAATACCAGATCATTCTTATACCCATAAAACATCTCTCCACCCAATTTCGCATCATTGCATTCAGCCATTTGACCACCAAAACTATTTCAAGTTTCTGTCCAGAGGAGATGTTTGTGAAGCAAGTACCAGTTTGGCTTTGCCAAATGGTATTATACTTTTTTAGCAACTTCATATGACCAAATGACCCTGCCTTGCCCAATATTAGCCCAATTTGGTACTCTATGTGAGAGCATCATCATGATCTTCATTTCTGACCAAATTATGTGGTTGTTAAGCAACTACATTAAATCTTTATCCAAATCTTCTCAAACTTACCAAGGTTAAAGTCCTTCTTACCCTCAACCTCGCAGACAACTCCATTGCTCCCAAACCCCTTCCTGTTGATCACTAGTGCTCACCCAAGTTTACTGCAGTAAACTTCAGAGGGTGATTACCAGTTAACCGTAGCAGTTTTAACCAAACTACCACCGTAGTTGAGACCTACCCAGGAAGGACTCCACCCCAGACATCGTTTGGCATCGTTTGTGGCACTGTATGCACCAGTGCGCACGGTGACCATCGACCTGGCGTGCAGTAAACACGCTCTAGATCATCCCCGACGCTGTGCTCGTCCGTTCTCTCCTCATCTCGACTCACCAACATGTCTAGTGGACTCCTCGTGATCGACTGCGTCGCCCTGAGCCCTTGCCCCCTCCGTCCACTTGCTCACCGACGCAAACCGCCGCGCGCCCACGGACGAAAAGTGGAGTTTTGGATCTGTTCGTCGCCGTCGTCTTCCTCCCTGCGCCCCCTTGGCCTCCTCTGCCCCGTGAGAGCCCCCACTGCTCTTCCTGCGTCGTTTGCCCCCGAGTTCATGCGTGCGAGCACGCGTCCACGGCGCCGGACACGCGTCTGCGGCGGTGCCAGCTAGGCCCCCTCGCCTCGCGGCTATTTAAGCCCCTCCCCGTGCAGCCCGAGTTGTCCACTCGCCTCACCACTCTCCGAGGACCCCTCCCATGCACTTCCCCGAGCACTAGAGCTCCTCTTCGCCTCTGTTGGCCTTCATGGCCGCTGCCCCTGCCCTCCTAAATCCGAGCAAGGCCGAGCCCCATTCTCCTTTCCACCACCACTAGAGACCTCCCTACTCCACCTCAAGCCTCCCCCACCCCTCCTTTTGCCGCCGGAGCCGTCGTGGCCGCGTGCCCAAGTTCTCCCGAAGCCATCGTCCGCCGCGGCCAAAGCTCTGCCCTTTCCCGCGCTCTTCGGTGGCCGAGACCTATCTGAACGAGACCACCCCGCTCCCCTGATCACGCCAGTGGTTCGGGTGCTCCGAACGGTGGCCGGAGCCGCCGGAACCATCACCGGAGCCCCGCCTCTGTCCTCTGCTGTGGTGGGTGCCATGGACCTTCCCCGCGATCCCTTCTGGGCCCCTCGAGTGCGGCGTCCCGCGGCGATCCCTCCGGTGGTCCGAGCTCCGCCGGAGCTGGCCGGAGTTGCCGGGGCCGGCGCGGCAGTGCCTGAGCCTCGCCTCTGCTCTGCTCCGTCGATGGGAAGAAGAAGGAGGCGGGAGGAGGGAGTTGGCCAGCGCGTGGACCCCGAGGGCCCCAGGCGTCAGCGACCCAGCGGCCGGCCCCACCCCTGCCACATGGATAAGTGGCGGACCCGCCTGTAAGCCACACGCGTTGACCAGCCCATGCCATGTCAGATAAGTGAAGGCATATTTCCATTTTATGTTTTCACTGATCGAAAGCATATTTATAATTTCCGCCTCTGCCTTATCCACTCAGTGACCCGTCTGTGAATATAATTTTTGCAGAAAAGTCCCTGAACTTCAACCCTCTATAACTTTTTATCCGTAAATCCAAATGAGGTGATTCCAACGCTCACTTCTTCGTTTCGTCGATCCCTTTCTGTTGGTGTCATTTTCACTATGGTTTGACACTGTGAAAATGACCATTTTGCCCCTGCCCTATTCAGCCCCCTCCGAGATAAAACAATTTTCCGGCGATTCATTTCCGCAAGCTTCTTGCACTTTCTTCCGGTGATTTCTTCCACCCCAGGCAAGCCACACCCTCCATTTGCATGATTGCAATGCAATGTCATGGTTTATTTCATTTTGAACTTGTTTAAAATATTGCTTTAGCTACATGACTCTGTGCATGGCATTTTCTCGGAGTATTATTTTGATCTTGCTGTTGTCATGCTATTGTTCGGATTACTAGGAGTTATGTTTGCAGTTGATGAGTAATCATGTTGCCATTAGAGTATTAGTGGATGGTATTATGATTGTTTCATGATGATATCTGTTATTATATTTTGGAGTATTACCTTGGATATCATGCTGCCTTTGGATTATTAGTGGTTAGTATGATGATTTGCATGATGCTAGTTGATGTTCTGCTGCTTGGAGTGTTGTTTCATAGATGATGTTTACATGTGGATCTTGGATAGCTTGTTCTTGTTATTAGAGTAGTAGGATTATTGTTTCGAGTTCATCATGATAGTAGTGTTATGCTATCCTCAGAGTATTTTGAGATGATGAGATTATGCTTGGATTATTTGTTGGATATTGCTATGACTTGGATTATAGTTTGATGACTGACATCGGAGTATTAGTTATTATGGTTATATTTTTGTGGATAAATTCCGTCAGTAAGTTGGTCAGGTGCCGCCGAATCAAACTTTTCCAGTGCAACCACATTTGCCGGTATGGGACGGCCCTAATGCGGTCTATTGTCATGCTTCTCGCTGGTGCCTCTAATGAGGGAAGGTTATGGGCGCGCGCTACCTTGATCAGGTAGGCGGACATAAGCCTTGTGTGCCTGATTTTGATTTGATTTTGCGCGAGGGTCCCAGAGTGGATCGGGCCACGACAGTGGTCGTTGTGTCTTGAGGTAGACACGGGGCCACCCTTGACTTAGCCCAGTGGGGAGTGAGTCGGAGTGGCCGGGAGAGTGTCATCGTAGTAGATCGGTTTTGTTAGAACGCCGTTGGTCCACCCGAATGGGAGTGTGAGGCCATGGGTTCTGTGGTGTGGGTACAGTGCGCTACCTCTGCAGAGTGTGTGTTTAATCTATCGATAGCCACGTCCTTGGTCATGGGCATGGGTTCGTACTAGGGTACACCATTTGATCAACACTCACATGACGGAATGACTTATAGGTGATGGATATGTGGATATTTGGAGCAGTACAGATTAGCCAAGTATTGGTCAGGTTGTGATCGCCGTAAGGATCATGTGCCATTTATTGGTCGGGTTGTGATCGCCGTAAGGATCACGGGCCATTTATTCGTCGGGTTGTGATCGCCGTAAGGATCACGGGCCATTTATTGGTCGGGTTGTGATTGCCGTAAGGATCACGGGCTATTCATTGGTCGGGTTGTGATCGCCGTAAGGATCACGGTTACAGTTTGGTTTTGATAACGAGGTGATCGAGATGGTATATTGCTTGGCCGGTTAGCCAAGAGAGATATGGTTATGGAGATCGGAGATGGTGATTTATCAGTATTGTAGTAGTTTCATATTATGCTTAGGAGTTGATGTTATATCAGGGTAGCTGTTAATTTAATTAACCTGCTTAATGCTATGTTGTTGTCTTGCCTTGATATTTTTGGTTGTTGTGAGCTTGCAAGTACATTCAATGTACTGACCTGGCGTGTCATGCCGGATTGCAGGTGATGCCGTGATTGCTTGATTGCTTGTCGTGGTTTCCGTTCGTGCGAGCTAGATCGTGTCCTAGCCAGAGTCCCTGCGGAGTGGAGTTCACCACCTTCGTCGTTGTTCCGCTGCTAGAAGATTTCTGCTGCTACGAGTTGTTCTGCTGCTACCATAGAGCAAGTGTAGTATCGCAGGCATAGTGTCGCCGTGCTGATGTGAACCTTTGTAACATCAGACCTTTGTGTTTATTCTTGTAATAAGAGCTGATTTGTTCTATGTCAAGCAGTGCCGTATTCCAGAGACTTCTCCTCGATCTCTGGGCTGGAATATGGGGCGTTCCGGTTTCTCTGAGCCGGGGTGCCACAGGCTTGGTATCAGAGCAGGTCTGGCTATAGGACGCCCTAGACCACGCGAACATTAGAAATTGGTAGTATAGAGTCTGGCTTGTTTGTTGCATTTGGTTGCTGCATTTGTTTGTTTCATAGCATGCATATAGTCTTAGTATTTGTCATAACGGTTTATCTGGTGAGTGTAGCTAGCATCGGTTCGGATCCACTACAGCTCAACCTTTGCATTTCTCCAGTTCCTTCTTTTCTTTCGGTGTTTGGTGTCATTTCTGTCCCAGCAGAGTGATGCCAAGTGATCCCGACACTGTTTGCAAAAATGGTGCTCAGGTATCGCGCCGTTGTCTTTCTTTTAGTCCCGTCTATTGTTTCGGTGATGGACATGCTTCTATCCCGGATCATTCTTTTATTTTGTCATGTTGGCAACCCTTAATGATCTTAGTTATCAAGAAAGGGCAATGCCAGCAGCCTCAGTTTTCCCTACTATCCTATTTCTTGGACGAATACGGATCTTTTTCCGCCCGCTTGATAATAGTGTGGTTGCGACCTTTGTGTCCCACTACATGATTACTGAGTACGTCCTCGCCTCCGAGTTAGTCCAGGTTGCTATCTGGCTAAGCTAGCACTTGGTGTAGCGCTGTTTACACCAATTCTTCCACACATTTATTCGTCCTCGTGCACATCGTCACAGCATGCTAGATCATAGACCCGGAGATCTCCGTGAGATTGTGTGCTTAAGTAGACATGCATATTGTGTGACTAGCAGTAATATATGACATTGATTGTGTGTGAATCGATTGTTGCTGTGTGCTTTTGTTTAGTTGAGTTTTATTTTGGCTTCTTTCTTTTTGGGCCCCGGTGTTACATTATTTCCCCCCTATAAAGAATTGCTCATCAACCGACACCGAACTTGAAGAAGCAATAAGGATTTCAAATATTTGGAAGAAGCTCAGCTAAACATTTTGGTCTACTGGTCAACTGCATTATAGCATTAATATCTGTTTAGAATACCAATGGCGTATTAAATTGATTATCAGCATCGAGTCCCCGTCAGTGCAAAATCCTCATAGCAGTTATGATCCAGATAGCAGAAAGACAAGTCAGGTACAAGACCAACAATATATTTTCAGACAAAGGTATGGATCATATACAAAGTTTTGGCTCAGCAATGCATGATGTTTGAAATATGTTATCATCCGAAATAAAGTCAGAATATGATATGCTCAAGGAAGATAGTCGAACCATTTTTCTCATGCAAATAATCAGCCTTAGAATATTATGGGCATGTGTATGGATTTCAGTCTGCATATCAGTACGAAGTTTTGAATATAAGAAACCCAATATTCTTCCACACGCTATTGGAAGAAATTTATGATGCAAGGCTCCTCAACTTTTCCTCCTTAAGATATGTGAACAATTTCCAGTCCATGATACCCAGTCGTTCACAACAAGATACCTCAGTAAAGGCTTCTGACAGATGGAAAGGAAATTTTCTCAACAAGCAAACCTGAGGAGAAGCTTCTCAAGTACGAAACTCAGGCTTCTCCCGCACAATAATCAGACCAAGCTTCGTGTGTAAGCTATAGAGCCTTTTTCTGCACGGTACCCAGGCAAAAGATTTGAGCAGAAGTTAACAAGTCTTCCTCAGCAATCTACTCGGATGGCTTCTCTCGTAAGGCCCTCAGTCCACGTCAGTACCACAATATTGCACCATCCTCCGAGATTATATGATGAGTTCCCGATGTATGGCAGTACCGCTCAAGGACCAGATTTGCAATAATTTTGTCAGAGTGATCCAGCAGATATACCTATGAAAAGTAAGGATCCCACAACCTCCCTAGTCAAGCAAAGGAAAACAAGCAAAAATACATCTCATGAAATACAAGGATCAATAATATTTGGAGATGACATCACAAAATCCACAGTCTTGACAATGGTCATCAAGGTCATTATTCCCGCAACTGCAAGGAGATATTATAAAACCTTGTCACCTTCTTGTATGATTGGCCTCAGCAATGAGCTCTGTACAACTACAAACCCTGGGTATATGTTATATGCGTGCGGACTCAGGTCAAAAAACAAGGATGAATAATGTCAAAAATACTAATCGCATCCATGGTCATACGAAGAATCAAGGATAGGTGTGGCCAAGTTGTTTCAGTAAGGTATCCTAACCAAGAAAATCAGGACCATAAAAAGGATGAGACTGACAGCAAAGCATGATGATTTTTGCACGACCATCAGGGTCCGGATACCCAAGTCAGTTGAAAGCCATAATCCCATATGGATCCACAATGTTATACTCTCAGCGGCCTACTCTATTTACAAGGATTTTCATATCCCGCCGACCCGCTTGACATGGTTAGTGTGGAATATCCAAGTCTGTTCTGTTAGATCCAAGATTCCTTTGCAACCTTAGCAGTCTGACTTCAGCGGCAGTGTTAAAGCATATCACAGCCTATTACTACAGATGGGTATATCAATCACATGAGAAAAATCAAAAGCCAAACAATCAGCTCAGACCCGGTATACTCACCGACGGACTCAAGTACATGGTCGGTTTGTCGGGATCAACATTTGTCCGTCAGCCCCCTGTCGGGCCAGTCTCAAGATGTAAATAATTGAGGTTTGACACAGCTATAACTCCATACACCGATATATTGCTCACGACAAAAGGCAGTCAAATCTTTGGTACATATCTCATGCTCGAGCCAAAGGCATAAATCAAGATAAATCAGTGCCACCTATGAGCAGTCAGATTCCATCAGGAGATGACCATGATAATTCTCAGCATTTATGGAAACCAGAAGGCCTGCATTTATTTGAAGCAACCACATGACAGAAGCAAAAAGGTTTCATGACCAAAGGAAAATTTATGCTCAGTTCCATTGGATACCACCCTAGATATGAGAAAATTCACGTCAACAAAAAGATTTGGTATATGAGCAAAGACCTGTCAGAATTTGGGAATGTGAAGCAAACCACCCCAGATCAACGTAAGTTGATCATCTGAAATTCTTGGGGGAACAATAAATAAAGGAAAAAGGATACCCAAGTTGGAGACGGTCTCCTCAAGTCATACTTGTTCCCTGAGCAACCAAATCTCGAGGACGAAATTTCTTTAAGGGGGGAAGGTTTGTAACAGCCTGGATTTTGGCCCTTTTCTTTTACTTCTGATTTATTTGGTTTTTGCTCTGTTTTTCTTTTTGGAGTGGTTTTGTGGCCTTGTCACCTGGGAAATCATCCTCATTTCCTCTCCCAAGTGGCTCATCATTCTTAAAACCTTGCCAAAGATCATGTCACTTCACTCCTTGACCAAACCCTAAAATCTTTTTCTAGGGAAAAATCCTTTTTCATTAAAGGAATAACCCTATCTGCCCTAGGCTGTGAAGCAACCTATATTTCTGTCCATCCAAAAATCCCCAAATAATTCTCATAATTCCTTTGGGTCATATATAGCTCAAATATGCCCAAACATTGCCTTGGCCAGTTCAAAAATAATTCCCCAATAATTATTTTTCTATTCTGCCCTGAATGACACTTTGTGAAGGAAGTGTCATTTATATTTCTCCTAGTGCCTCCCAACCTTTTTGGGCATGATTATATGTCCAAATAATTTCCCCATGCACAAGTTCAAATTTATTTTCCTAGTCAATCTTCCTCAGTGAATTTTCAAAGTTTCTGTCAGACAGAGGGCTTTGTGAAGGAAGTACTAGCTAGGAGTATCCAAATTTGCCGGTATGGGCGGCCCTAATGCGGTCTATTGTTGTGCCTCTCGCCGGTGCCTCTAATGAGGGAAGGTTATGGGCGCGTGCTACCCTGATCAGGTACGCGGACATAAGCCTTGTGTGCCCGATTTTGATTTGATTTTGCGCGAGGGTCCCAGAGTGGACCGGGCCACGACGGTGGTCGTTGTGTCTTGAGGTAGACACGGGGCCACCCATGACTTAGCCCAGTGGAGAGTGAGTCGGAGTGGCTGGGAGAGTGTCATGGCAGTAGATTGGTTTTGTCGGAACATCGTTGGTCCACCCGAATGGGAGTGTGAGGCCATGGGTTCTGTGGTGTGGGTACAGTGCGCTACCTCTGCAGAGTGTGTGTTTAATCTATTGATAGCCGCGTCCTAGGCCATGGGCATGGGTTCGTACTAGGGTACACCATTTGATCAGCACTCACATGACGGAATGACTTATAGGTGATGGATATGTGGATATTTGGAGCAGTACAGATTGGCCAAGTATTGGTCGGGTTGTGATTGCCATAAGGATCACGGGCCATTTATTGGTTGGGTTGTGATTGCCGTAAGGATCACGAACCATTTATTGGTCGGGTTGTGATCGCCGTAAGGATCACGGGCCATTTATTGGTCGGGTTGTGATCGCCGTAAGGATCACAGGCCATTCATTGGTCGGGTTGTGATCGCCGTAAGGATCACAGTTACAGTTTGGTTTGGATCATGAGGTGATCGAGATGGTATATTGCTTGGCTGGTTAGCCAAGAGAGATATGGTTATGGAGATCGGAGATGGTGATTTATCAGTATTGTAGTAGTTTCATATTATTCTTAGGAGTTGATGTTATATCAGGGTAGCTGTTAATTTAATTAACCCGCTTAACGCTATGTTGTTGTCTTGCCTTGATGTTTTTGGTTATTGTGAGCTTGCAAGTACATTCAATGTACTGACCTGGTGTGTCATGCCAGATTGCAGGTGATGCCATGATTGCTTGATTGCTTGTCGTGGTTTCTGTTCGTGCGAGCTAGATCGTGTCCTAGCCAGAGTCCCTGCGGAGTGGAGTTCACCACCTTCGTCGTTGTTCCGCTGCTACGAGTTGTTCCGCTGCTAGCATAGAGCAAGTGTAGTATCACAGGCGTAGTGTCGCCATGCTAATGTGAACCTTTGTAACATCAGACCTTTGTGTTTATTCTTGTAATAAGAGCTGATTTGTTCTATGTCAAGCAGTGCCGTATTCCAGAGACTTCTCCTCGATCTCTGGGCTGGAATACGGGGCGTTCCGGTTTCTCCGAGCCGGGGTGCCACATGAAGAAACTGCTAGAGATTTTCTTGCTTGCAATGATAGATCCGATCTTAAGAAATTACTAACTAAGCTAAAAGAAAAGTCTCCGAATGCTAGAATGAAATATGACCCTGCTTTTGCTACTTCACCTATCTTTTTTACTAATAAGGATTATGATTTCTCTGTCAATCCTGAGATAATTACTTTGGTTGAATCTGATCCTTTTTATGGCTATGAATCTGAAACTGTTGTGGCACATCTTACTAAATTGAATAATATAGCCACCCTATTCACTAATGATGACAAAACTCATTACTACTATATCCTTAAATTATTTCCGTTCTCATTAAAGGGTGATGCTAAAACTTGGTTTAACTCTCTTGATCCTGGTTGTGTGCGTAGTCCCCGGGATATGATTTATTACTTCTCTGCTAAATATTTCCCCGCTCATATAGGAAACAAGTTGCTTTAAGGGAAATATATAATTTTGTGCAAATTGAAGAAGAGAGTCTCCCACAAGCTCGGGGGAGGCTTCTCCGATTACTTAATGCTTTGCCAGATCATCCTCTCAAGAAAAATGAAATACTTGATATCTTTTATAATGGACTAACCGATGCTTCCAGAGACCACCTGGATAGTTGTGCTGGTTGTGTTTTCAGGGAAAGAACTGTTGATCAAGCTGAATTGTTATTGAATAATATGTTGACTAATGAAAACAATTGGACACTTCCTGAACCAACTCCTAAGCCAATTCCGAAGAAAAGGGGTGTTTTATTTCTCAGTCCTGAAGATATGCAAGAGGCAAAGAAATCTATGAAAGAAAAGGGCATTAAAGCTGAAGATGTTAAGAATTTACCACCTATTGAAGAAATACATGGTCTTGATAACCCGCCACAGGTAGTAAAGGTAAATTCTCTCTATAGATTTGATGAAGGTGATATTCCTTGTTATAAGTCTGCTAGCCAATGCTTGGATGAGTTTGATAATTTTATTGTTAAACAATAAAACTTTAATGCTTATGTTGGTAGACAATTGAACTATAATGCTTATATGATTAAAAACTTGAGTGATTATATGTCTAGAGTTAAAGGTGAACTTAAACTTATTAGTAAACATGCTTCTATGGTTACCACTCAAGTAGAACAAGTGCTTAAAGCTCAAAATGATTTGCTCAATGAATTAAATGATAAGAAAAATGATAATGCTGTTAGAATTGTGACTAGAGGTGGTAGAATGACTCAGGAACCTTTGTATCCCGAGGGCCACCTGAGGGAGTCCTGAATTAGGGGGTATCCGTACAGTTGGACTATATACATCATCCGGACTATCGAAGCGTGAAGATAGAAGACTCAAGACTTCGGCCCATGTCTGGATGGGACTCTCCTTTGCGTGGAAGACAATCTTGGTGATCGGGATATTATATTTCCTTCCTTGTAACCGACTCCATGTAAACCCTAGCCCTCTCCGGTGTCTATATAAACCGGAGAGGATGGTCCTTAGAAGGCCGATCACAATTACAACCATACCATCATAGGCTAGCTCTTAGGGTTTAGCATCTACGATCTCGTAGTAGATCTACTCTTGTACTACTCATATCTTCAATATTAATCAAGCAAGAAGTAGGGTTTTACCTCCATCAAGAGGGCCCGAACCTGGGTAAACATTGTGTTCCTTGCTTCCTGTTACCATCAGCCTAAGACGCACAGATCGGGAGCCCCTACCCGAGATCCACCGGTTTTGACACCGACATTGGTGCTTTCACTGAGATTTCCTCTGTGTCGTCGCTGCAAGGCTTGATGGCTCGTCTCGTTGTCAAGGACAACATCACCTCTGGGGAAGCACTGGCTGTAGGCCAAACTCTCCGACTTGGCGGCTTCATTATGGCCGCCCCATCAGCTGTCGCACCGACGATGGCCTCTCGGGTCATCACTCATAACCTTCGCATCAATTCGGAGCTTGCCGAACAGATGGATCCAATAGAGCTTTCCTCCCTTAATGAGCTCTTGGATCGCATCACCGCTTTAGGAATCGCTACGGACTATGACCGGATTGGGCTTAAACCCTACCAAAGGGACATTAGATCCTCGCCGGCCACCCATGAGATAGCGGTAGTGGAGGAACCACATACAGATTACCCCTCTATTTTGAGGATGAATCATGTCCGGATCACCGAGCTCCCTGAGCCGAACTCCCTCTTAAGGGAGAACATGGCCCAGATCCCGGATTTAGGATTGGGTATTCGGCCGGAAAAATTGGGCAGCATTCCGGATCCCGAGCTGTCGAACTCGGTGGCTCCCCTGCCCCCAAGCGCTAGGCCGGATCAGAATCCGGACTCATCCACGGACACCCATCTGTGCTTAACCCGTCTCTCCCATATCAGACAAGAGCCCCACGAGACAGTACATCGCCACTGGGCCAGATTCCTCCTTGTGTTAAATAAGTTCAAGGACTATCGCGAGGAGGATGCAGTCTCACTTTTCTGCAAAAATTGTACGGACAAAGGAATCCTTAATGCTATAAGTCGCCATGACATAGTACGCCTTGCTGACTTAGCAACCATAGTACAGAAGTACTGTGCGATGGAAAGTGCCTGGAAAACCCAAACGGAATTTTGGATAGTACGGCCCTCACTAGAACCTTTGTCCGAACTAAACGGCTGAACTCTCATAAGTCGACCAATTCAATTCCCAAGAAACCAAAACCCGCCCCAGGGCATGGAACCGTGTTGGAAGAGTGGCTCAATGGGCCATGTAAACTCCATATCACTCCGGACACAACACCAACTCATAGCCTTAGGGCATGTTGGATACTCCGGCAGGTTGCAAAAAGTGGCGAGGATCTTCTTGTAGTCCATAAAGCGGAACAACATCCCGCCAATGAGCACAATATGGTACTAACGGTCTTCGAGACCTTCACCTCAAACAATAGGCGCAAGCGAGCTCATCGAAGCTCCGCTGAAATCTGCCTTGTGGCAAAAATAAATCTGTGGAACGACACGGCTATAACTTTCAATGCCAGTGAAGAACCCCAATTCCAGACCGTCCGGGCACCAGCCGCTCTGGTCCTTAGCCCAACAGTGGATGGCTTTCGGCTCACTAAAGTACTCATGGACGGCGGAAGCGGATTAAACTTGATCTATGAAGAAACACTCAAGAAGATGGAAATTGACAAAAGCCGCATTGAACAGAGCGGCACAACCTTCAGGGGAATTATCCCTAGTCGGGAAGCACGGTGCGCGGGAAAAATCACACTCGATCTGGTATTCGGCACCCCGGAGAATTACAGGTCTGAAGAAATCACATTCCAAGTGGCTCCTTTCAGCAGCGAATACCACACCCTTCTAGGGCGGGATGCTTTTGCAAGCTTTCAAGCTATACCCCATTACGGGTACATGAAGCTTAAAATGGCCGGGCCCAATGGAATCATCACTCTAGCCAGTGATCCGGACGTCGCGCTCCGCTCCGAAAACAAAACCGCAGCACTAGCCTTGGAAGCATTACCCGAAGCCCTAGCAGCCGAAGAATTAACAACACTGCACGCCACCGTGGACAGGGATGACGTGATACTCGACAAGTGACCGAAGTCCACCTCATTTAAACCCGCACATGAGATAGTCAAATTCCAAGTGCATCGGATGGACCCCACGAAGACAACTTCCGTCGGGACACAGTTGAGCCCCGCAATGGACGCCACACTGCAAGACTTCTTGCGCGAGAATTGGGACACTTTCGCCTGGCACCCATCAGACACGCCGGGCATCCCGCGCGGATTGGCCGAACATAGCCTTAACATACTAAAGGGATACAAGCCTGTCAAACAGACCCTAAGGCGATTTTCAGAGCCTAAACGATAAGTAATGGGGGAAGAACTAGCCAAGCTACTTGAGGCCGGATTCATCAGAGATATCAAACATCCGGATTGGCTGGCAAATTTGGTAATGGTACCAAAGAAGGACAAGTCCTGGCGCCTATGCGTTGATTTCAAAGACCTCAACAAGGCTTGCCCCAAGGATCCCTTTCCCCTCCCTTGTATCGATCAAATCATCGATGCCACAGCCGGACATGACTCGCTGTGTTTTCTTGACGCATACTCTGGATACCATCAAATAAAGATGGCAGAGTCTGACCAAGCTGCAATAGCTTTCATAACGCCATATGGCCCTTTTTGCTTCAACACTATGCCTTTCGGGCTTAAGAATGCCAGTGCAACCTATCAACGCATGATTCAAACATGCCTAGAAAAACAAATCGGAAAAACAGTGGAGGCATACGTGGACGATGTGGTCATAAAAACAAGACACGTCGAAACCCTAATAGATGACTTGAGGCTTCCATTTGATAACCTCCGGACATACGACATCAAGTTGAATCCGGAAATATGCGTTTTCGGCGTCCCCTCGGGGAAACTACTGGGCTTCATTGTTTCCAATAGAGGAATTGAAGCGAATCCGGCAAAAATCCGATCTCTACAAAAGTTGGCTATACCAACTGACCTCAAGCACATCTAGAAACTAGCTGGATGCGTGGCTGCTTTGAGCCGCTTTATCTCCAGGTTAGGAGAAAAGGCATTACCTCTTTACCGCCTCCTTTGGCGCACCGAACACTTCGTGTGGACAGATGCAGCCGCGGCCGAACTCGATGAAATAAAGACCTTATTTGCCAATAACCCAGTCCTAACAGCGCCAAATATCGGCGAACCTATGCTGCTGTACATAGCTGCAACACATCAAGTTGTAAGCGCAGTACTCCTCGTCGAACGAGAGGTTGACGGATACAAATTACCGCTACAGAATCCAGTTTATTACGTATCCACGGTCATCACCCCATGCAAATCCCGATACCCACACTACCAAAAATTAGCATACGCGGTCTTCATGGCATCCTATAAGCTGCGACACTACTTTCAAGAGTGTTCAATTACGGTGGCCTCCGAAGTACCACTCAATGACATAATAAATAACCGCAATGCTACGGGCCGGATTGCTAAATGGGCCATCGAGCTCCTTCTGTTCAACATAACATACAAACCACGGCGGGCCATCAAGTCACAAGTACTAGCAGACTTTGTCGCCGAATGGATAGAAGCCGAACTCCCTAAAGAGTATGGCGCGTACTCCAACTGGATCATGCACTTCGACGACTCTAAAATGCTGGCCGGATTGGGAGCGGGTGTAGTCCTGACGTGTCCCACTGGAGAAACGGTCTAGTACGTCCTCTAAATTTTATACACAGACTCCAACAATGCAGCCGAATATGAGGCTCTATTGCACGGTGTTCGGATGGCAGTCTCTATGGGCATCCAACGCCTGGAAGTGCACGGGGATTCGAACCTCATAATATCACAAATTAACGGAGACTTCGATGCCAAGGATCCGAAAATGGCGGCCTACCGTGATGCCGTCCTCAAAATGTCAGCTCGGTTTGAAGGGCTCGAATTCCACCATGTGGCTCGAGAAAACAATCAAGCGGCAGGCGTCCTTGCCCGCATCGGCGCTAAATGCGACCCTGTCCCACCTAACATATTCTTGGAAAGGCTGTTCAAGCCATCCGTGGTATGGGAAGGGGAGTTTGGCAATACCAGCATGGATCCGAATACGTCCCCAGATTCCGAACCATCAGACATAATCGGGGGCTCTACCACCGAAATAACATCTTCGGCCCACGAAATCATGACTGTAATCACCCCATGGACTGAGCCTTTCTTGGCCTACCTAAATAGGCAGGAGCTCCCCGAAGACCAAAATGAAGCACGCTGCATCGTCAGGCATTCTAAAGCTTACAAAGTCCATGAAGGGGAACTCTATAAGAAAAGTGCGACCGGAGTGCTCCAAAGGTGCATCTCCGAAGAGGAAGGGCGGCAGCTCTTGGCTGAAATCCATGCTAGACTGGGCGGGCACCACGCCGCGGCTCGAGCACTAGTCAGCAAGGCCTTCCGCATAGGTTTCTATTGGCCGAAAGCCCGAGTAGACGCACAGGACCTTGTCCAACATTGCGTCGGTTGCCAGCTCTTTGCCAATCAGAGTCATATGCCCCCTACCGCTCTCCAAACAATCCCCATAACTTGGCCCTTCGCGGTCTGGGGGCTGGATATGGTCGGACCCCTTAAAGGGGGAAGCCACAAGAAAAAAATACTTATTGGTCATGGTAGACAAGTTCACCAAATGGATAGAAGCCAAACCAGCCAAAACGACCGAATCCGGACCAGTAATAGACTTCATATCCGGGGTCGTACACCGATACTGTGTCCCCCACAACATCATCACTGATAATGGCTCAAATTTAACAGCCGATGAAGTGAAAGCTTGGTACGGAAAAATGGGCATTAAGCTCGACTACGCTTCCGTCTACCATCCTCAAACAAACAGCCAGGTCGAATGGGCAAACAGTCTCATCATGAGCGGCATCAAACCCAGACTAGTGCGATCCTTGACAGAGTCGGACACACACTGGGTCGAGGAGCTCGACTCTGTACTCTGGGGGCTGCGGACCACGCCGAATCGGACCATCGGATATACACCATTTTTATGGTGTACGGCATGGAAGCAGTACTACCCTGCGACATAATACATGATTCGCCACGCGTACGCATGTACGAAGAGAAGGAAGCCGAGTTAGATCGGCAGGATAACTTGGATGCCCTGGAGGAGGAGCGCGACGGCGTGAAGGCCCGTTCCGCATTCTATCAGCAACAGGCTCGACGATACCAAAGCAGAGAAGTGCGGGCCAAAACTTATAACATTGGCGAGCTCATCCTACGCTTACCGTAGAATAAGAAGGACAAGCTCAAACCCAAGTGGTAAGGTCCCTTCGTCATTGACAAAGTTCTCACCGGAGGAGCATACCGCTTACGTAATGCATCCGATAACAGACTCGAGCCGAACCCATGGAACGCGGCCAGACTCCGGAGATTCTACGCCTAGCGCCGACCTCAGTGTTCGTCTCCTTACCTCCTCCTTTTTAATTATGCTCCCTCCCTCTTCCTTTCTCGATCTTTTTCCCTTCACACAAAGTATTTAATACAGTACGAACTCCCGGACTACTCCGGCCGCACTATGTGTGTAGGCACTACCTGGGGGCTTCCTACACAGAAGCTAAATATAAATTACTCTCAAGGATTTTTGCCCATCACACATGTGTTTCTTTTTCCATGTGTGCCTTTTCTTCACCATTATATGCATCGATATGACTTAAGACGTGGCCAAGCTGGGTTGCCTGGCTCCTGTGTTTATGCCCTACGTTCCCATTAATTCGGCTAGGGCATAAGGGGAGCACCTCTGTGATTGTTACTGCCGGTTGAGCCAGATGTGTACCTCAGACTGGGTGAAGCCGAAAGCTAGTTTCCTTAAGAGAATATTCGGTCAGTGAACAAAATATGTATTCATTTATTACAATGTAAATCCCAGAAGTCTTGTATCCTGCGCCATCGTTCACAGTCCGGACATGTGCATTGCCGCATGCATTCCCAGGGAAAGGAACCCCTAACGGAACTATTCTCCCTGGAAGATGTTTCTTACTATCCATGTAATATAACATAACTAGTTGGGTAGTTGTCTGTTCAAGCACTTATGACCCCTACGCCTGGTCTCCACGCATACCCCGGTTTTGTATAACTGAGCGGCTATTCGGACACACCCCGGACTATAGGATCCGGGGGCTGAAGCGAAAAGGTCCGCCGTGACAAATGATTTTAATCTGGCTAGGGGCAACTTATGCCCATTAAATTACACAGTCACTTGGACTGACTATATTCCTCCTCTATGCCATCCAACATGCTATCTAGTTTACAATCCTGTTGAGAATACTTAGCGACTAACGCTACCTGGTCATATACCAGACTTACGGGAATTTCTTGCCCATCGGGCCCCGCCGGTCCTACTTCGGCCATATGGTTCGGGTCCAGCTTGGTGTAGCGCGTCTTCACCATTGTCCAAGCTTCTCTTGCACCTTGCCGGCATGTGATATCTTCCACAGCTGGGAGCGCCGTCGGGCTCCTTGAAGCAGGTCCACAAGCTCCCCCATGCCATTTGGCAGGGGGCTTGATGGCCACAAGGCCTGAGCAACGCCGTGCATCATCCGCCGAGCTCGCTTGTGCAACTGTGAAAGTTCTTGTAGTACATCACCTGTAGATGAGGGCATCTCCTCCTCGGGGCGACCCGTTAGCATTCATACAAGCAAAATTCTTCCAATACACTTCCTCGCCGAACTATCATACAGTTCGTCTAGGCACTCACCATAAATGCAGCGTTGAAGCCTTTTATTCTCCTTTACGGAGTCCGCCAGCTGGGCACGAACGTCTTTTAACTCTACGTCCAACCGGACATTGGCATCTTGAAGATTGTTCTTCTCCTGCCGAACTTGCATGAGAATGCGCTCGCCAGCCTTTAGCTGCCCTTTGAGATGCGAGTCCTCATCTATTACGCCCCCTGGATTCACCCCGGGGTCATCTACAGAATTTTCTGTCAGATTCGCCATATCAGCCATTTATTAACTGGTGCATTTTAGTACAATTGAGACAAATGTTACCAGAGGGGGCCTTCTGGGATCCCTCTAACTTGACAACCGCGTCCCTTGATGACCCACAAGTATAGGGTATCTATCGTAGTCCTTTCGATAAGTAAGAGTGTCGAACCCAACGAGGAGGAGAAGGAAATGATAAGCGGTTTTCAGCAAGGTATTCTCTGCAAGTACTGAAATAAGTGGTAACAGATAGTTTTGTGACAAGATAAATTGTAACGAGCAACAAGTAACAAAAGTAAATAAAGTGCAGCAAGGTAGCCCAATCCTTTTTGTAGCAAAGGAAAAGCCTGGATAAACTCTTATAATAGGAAAAGCGCTCCTGAGGATACATGGGAATATCGTCAAGCTAGTTTTCATCACGCTCATATGATTCGTGTTCGGTACTTTGATAATTTGATATGTGGGTGGACCGGTGCTTGGGTGCTGCCCTTACTTGGACAAGCATCCCACTTATGATTAACCTCTATTGCAAGCATCCGCAACTACAACAAAAGTATTAAGGTAAACCTAACCATAGCATGAAAAATATGGATCCAAATCAGCCCCTTACGAAGCAACGCATAAACTAGGGTTTAAGCTTCTGTCACTCTAGCAACCCATCATCTACTTATTACTTCCCAATGCCTTCCTCTAGGCCCAAATAATGGTGAAGTGTTATGTAGTCGACGTTCACATAACACCACTAGAGGCTAGACAACATACATCTCATCAAAATATCGAACGAATACCAAATTCACATGACTACTAATAGCAAGACTTCTCCCTTGTCCTCAGGAACAAACATAATTACTCACAAAGCATATTCATGTTCATAATCAGAGGGGTAATAATATGCATAAAGGATCTGAACATATGATCTTCCACCAAATAAACCAACTAGCATCAACTACAAGGAGTAATCAACACTACTAGCAAACTACTAGCACCAATCCCGGACTTGAAGACAAGAATTTGATACAAGAGATGAACTAGGGTTTGGAGATGAGATGGTGCTGGTGAAGATGTTGATGGAGATTGCCCTCTCCCGATGAGAGGAGCGTTGGTGATGACGATGGTGATGATTTCCCCCTCCCGGAGGGAAGTGTCCCCGGCAGAACAGCTCTGCCAGAGCCCTAGATTGGTTCCGCCAAGGTTCCGCCTCGTGGCGGCGGAGTCTCGTCCCGAAAAGTTGCCTCTTCTTTTTTTCTCATCGAAGGACTTCATATAGGAGAAGATGGGCGTCGGAGAGCCACTGGGGGGCCCACGAGGTAGGGGGGCACGCCCAGGGGGGGGGGCGCCCCCACCCTCGTGAGCAGGGTGTGGGCCCCCTGCCTTCATCTTTGGCGATGATTTTTCTTTATTTATTTCAAGGTATTCCATGGAGTTTCAGGACTTTTGGAGTTGCGTAG
Source organism: Triticum aestivum (assembly GCF_018294505.1). Taxonomy (NCBI): domain Eukaryota; kingdom Viridiplantae; phylum Streptophyta; class Magnoliopsida; order Poales; family Poaceae; genus Triticum; species Triticum aestivum. The sequence continues at coordinate 63,716,369 of NC_057810.1, read as the reverse complement.
AATAGGCCTCCAATATTTGCTCCTTTTCCAGCCCAGAATTCCAGCTGCCGGCATTCTCCCTCTTCATATAAACCTTGTAAAATAAGAGAGAATAGCCACAAGTATTGTGACATAACGTGAAATAACAGCCCATAATGCAATAAATATTATCATAAAAGCATGATGCAAAATGGACGTATCAACTCCCCCAAGCTTAGACCTCGCTTGTCCTCAAGCGAAAAGCCAATAACAATAAATATGCCCTCATGTTTAGAGGTAGAGGCGTCGATAAAAATAAAATACGGACATGAAGGCATCATGATTATTTCATAACAGCAACATATATAGATTTTGTCATATGATTACTTATGTTCAAGTGATGATCTTTTCACAAAGCCAAAGCATGAATCAGAAACCTTATTGGGCACTAACAATTAAAATCTCATTCATTGAAGCAATTGCAATTTATCATAACATCGGAAAGAGTCTATGTCAGAGCTCAAAAGCAAGTCCACATACTCAACTATCATTTAGTCCTTCATAATTGCTAGCACTCACGCGATACTTGTGGTTACGGAGTTTTAATCGGACACAGAGAAAGATAGGGGCTTATAGTTTTGCCCCACAACCTTTTACCTCAAGGGTAATGTCAACAATAATAATTCATGCTCCCCCACATCCAATTAGATATGTATATCATACTCTTTCCAACATGCTGAGCTTGCCAAAGGATAAAATGAAAAAGAAAAGGTGAAGATCACCGTGACTCTTGTATAAGGTAAATGATAATAATAAAATATAGGCCCTTCGCAGAGGGAAGCAGAGGTTGTCATGCGCGTTTAGGGTTGATGCACAAAATCTTAATGCAAAAGAACATCACTTTATATTGCCCCTTGCATGTGAACCTTTATTATGCAGTCCGTCGCTTTTATTGCGTCCACAACAAGTTCGTACAAAGCTTATTTCTCTGCACTAATAAGTCATGCATATTTAGAGAGCAATTTTATTGCTTGCACCGATGACAACTTACTTGAAGGATCTTACTCAATCCATAGGTAGATATGGTGGACTCTCATGGCAAAACTGGTTTAAGGGTATTTGGAAGCACAAGTAGTATTTCTACTTGGTGCTAAGAATTTGGCTAGCATGAGGGGGAAAGGCAAGATCAACACGGTAGAGGATCCATGACAACATACTTTATCTCGGATGTAAGAAAACATAACTCATTATGTTGTCTTCCTTGTCCAACATCAACTCTTTAACATGTCATATTTTAATGAGTGCTCCGAATCATAAGAGATGTCAATGATAATATATCTATATGTGAAACCTCTCTTTCCTTATTACTTCCTATTAATTGCAACAATGACCAAAGCTATATTTGCCAACTCCCAACAACCTTTAATCATCATACTCTCTCTATGTGGAGTCATTACTTTCACTAAGATCAATATGAACTCTTTGATTCTTTTTATTCTTTTTCTTCTAATCACCCAAGATCATGGCAAAACAATCAAGCCCTTGACTCAACACTAATCTTTATTATATAGCTCACAGACTCAATTACAAAGAAGGATCATAAAGCAAAACTCAAAACTAGATCATGCCATGACTTTATTCTACTAAATCAAATTACTACTAATAGGATCGAACTAAGAAATACAGTAAAGATAAGAGTTGTGATGGTGATATGATACCAGGGCACCTCCCCCAAGCTTGGCAGTTGCCAAGGGGAGTGCCCATACCCATGTGATTATATCCTCGGGGGTGATGGAGGTGGTGATGATGACGGTGGATAATCGCACATCGAGCGTAAAAGTTCCTCCAACTTGCGGATAATGCCCTTGAGCCCAGCAATATGATCCTTCAACAAAATATTCTCCTGTGTAAGATACTTGTTCTGTATGTGGGCTAACTCAATCATCTTGAAAGCTTCAATCTGTGTTGGAGTGAAAAGGTTAGGTAAGGGTTGAGGGATGTATTCTTCGTTCACCACCGGAGCTTGAACCTCCATGGCCTTCTTGATCCTTTCATCATTATTGATTTCTTCGGGTTCCTCTCTTTTCAACTCTATCTTCAATAGCCAAGCATCCTTGTCTTCGTTGCTGGAAGAGGGAGAATTCATGGTGCTCTAAATCTGCAACGGAAATAGCTCGAAACGAAAACACAGGATATTTGCATGATACGGTGGTCAAAACCTTCGGGAGTATATAAAATGAATTTTTACCGACCAAAATACGTGTCGTGCAAGGAAACGGAGTTCGGAGGGCACACACGGTGCTCATGAGGTAGGGGGGCGCGCCCTCCACCCTCGTGGAGGCCTCGTGTCCTCCCCGGACTGCTACTTATTTTTCTATTTTTCTAAATATTCCAAAACGGAGAAATATTGCCTTAAAAATTGTTTTGGAGTTGGTTTACTTATCGTACTACATACCTATTCCTTTTCGGAGTCTGGAATGTTCTGGAAAGTGTCCCTTATGTATTCCTCCAGGGTTACGGTTTCAATAATATTAGTTTCAACATTTATAGGATTACCTGGGATATAGTGTTTGATTCTTTTACCGTTTACCACCTTCAGATTTGTGCCCGCGAAGTTGTTGATTTTTATGGCACCAAAATGATAAACCTCCTCGATAATGTAGGGACCTTCCCATTTAGAGAGAAGTTTTCCTGCAAAAAATCTTAAACGAGAGTTGTATAGCAATACATAATCACCTACATTAAACTCACGCTTTTGTATCCTTTTGTCATACCATCTTTTAACTTTTTCTTTAAACAACTTGGCATTTTCATAAGCTTGGGCTCTCCATTCATCAAGTGAGCTAATATCAAATAACCTCTTCTCACCAGCAAGTTTGAAATCATAGTTGAGCTCTTTAATAGCCCAATATGCCTTGTGTTCTAGTTCGAGGGGTAAGTGACAAGCTTTTCCATAAACCATTTTATACGGAGACATACCCATATGATTTTTATATGCAGTTCTATAGGCCCATAATGCATCATCAAGTTTCTTGGACCAATTCTTTCTAGACCTATTGACAGTCTTTTGCAAAATTAATTTGAGCTCTCTATTGCTCAATTCTACTTGACCACTAGACTGCGGGTGATAAGGAGATGCAATCCTATGATTAACATCATATTTAGCAAGCATCTTACGGAAAGCACCATGAATAAAGTGTGAACCACCATCAGTCATTAAATATCTAGGGACTCCAAACCTCGGAAAAATAACTTCCTTAAGCATTTTAATAGAAGTGTTATGATCAGCACTACTAGTTGGAATAGCTTCTACCCACCTAGTAACGTCATCAACATCAACTAAAATATGTGTGTATCCATTAGAGGCAGGAAAAGGTCCCATATAATCAAAGCCCCAAACATCAAATGGTTCAATAACAAGTGAATAATTCATAGGCATTTCTTGACGTCTACTAATGTTACCAATTCTTTGACATTCATTGTAAGACAAAACAAACTTACGGGCATCCTTGAAGAGAGTGGGCCAATAAAAACCAGATTGCAATACCTTATGTGCAGTTCTATCTCCAGCATGGTGTCCTCCATAAGCTTCGGAGTGACACTTGCGTAGGATCTGTTCCTGTTCATGCTCAGGTACACAACGTCTAATGACACCATCTACTCCTTCTTTATAAAGATGTGGGTCATCCCAAAAGTAATGTCGCAAGTCATAGAAAAACTTTTTCTTTTGTTGATATGTGAAGCTAGGTGGTATAAATTTAGCGACAATATAATTAGCATAATCAGCATACCATGGAGTGCTACGAGAAGTGCTTATGACATTTAATTGTTCATCAGGGAAAGCTATCATCAATAGGTAGTGGGTCATCAAGAACATTCTCTAACCTAGATAAGTTGTCTGCAACGGGGTTCTCAGCTCCTTTTCTATCAACAATATGCAAATCAAATTCTTGAAGCAGGAGAACCGATCTAATAAGTCTAGGTTTTGCATCCTTCTTTTCCATAAGATATTTAATAGCAGCATGATCAGTGTGAATAGTTACTTTAGAATCAACAATATAAGGTCTAAACTTATCACAAGCAAACACAACTGCTAAAAGTTCCTTTTCGGTAGTAGCATAATTTCTTTGAGCACTGTCTAGAGTCTTACTAGCATAATGGATAACATTTAATTTCTTATTAACTCTTTGCCCTAGAACAACACCTACAACATAATCACTAGCATCACACATAATTTCAAAGGGTAAATTCCAATCAGGTGGCTGAACAACAGGTGCAGAGACTAATGCTTTCTTAAGTATTTCAAATGCTTCTACACAATCATCATCAAAGACAAATGGTACATCTTTTTGTAATAAATTAGTCAGAGGCCGAGAGATTTTTGAGAAGTCCTTAATGAACCTCCTATAAAATCCGGCGTGACCAAGGAAACTTCTTATACCTTTGATGTCCTTGGGACATGGCATCTTTTCAATAGCATCAACCTTGGCCTTATCAACTTCAATACCTCTTTCAGAAACTTTGTGCCCCAAGACAATACCTTCATTAACCATAAAGTGGCACTTTTCCCAATTCAAGACAAGATTAGTTTCTTCACATCTCTGCAAAACTCGATCAAGATTGCTTAAGCAATCATCAAAAGAGGAACCATAGACGGAAAAATCGTCCATGAAAACCTCACAATTTTTTTCACAAAAGTCAGAGAATATAGCCATCATGCATCTTTGAAAGGTAGCAGGTGCATTACATAAACCAAAAGGCATACATCTATAAGCAAAAGTACCAAAAGGGCATGTAAAAGTAGTCTTTGATTGATCTTTAGCTGACACATGTATTTGAGAGAAACCAGAATAACCATCTAGAAAGCAATAGTGTGTGTGTTTGCATAATCTTTCTAGCATTTGATCGATAAAAGGTAAGGGGTAATGATCTTTCTTAGTAGCCTTATTTAACTTACGGAAATCAATTACCATCCTATAACCTGTGATAATTCTTTGCGGAATCAATTCATCTTTATCATTAGGGACAACAGTAATACCTCCCTTCTTAGGGACACAATGGACAGGACTTACTCACTGACTATCAGCAACGGGGTAAATTATACCTGCCTCTAGAAGCTTGAGGATTTCTTTTCTTACCACTTCTTTCATTTTAGGATTCAAACGTCATGAGGATCACAAACTGGTTTGGCATCCGCTTCCAAATTTATTTTATGTTGGCATAGAGTGGGACTGATGCCCTTAAGATCATCCAGAGTATATCCAATAGCGGCACGGTGCTTCTTCAGAGTTTTCAATAATCTTTCTTCTTCATGCTCTGAAAGGTTAGCACTAATAATGACAGGATATATTTTCTTTTCATCAAGATAAGCATATTTAAGATTATCAGGCAACGGTTTAAGCTCAAACACGGGATCACCCTTGGGTGGAGGAGGATCCCCTAGGATTTCAACAGGCAAATTGTGTTGCAGAATAGGTTCCTGTTTAAAGAATACTTCATCTATTTCCCTTCTTTCATTCATGAACATATCATTTTCATGGTCTAGCAAATATTGTTCTAAAGGATCACTAGGAGGTACAGCAATAGAGGCAAGACCAATAATTTCATCCTTACTAGGCGATTCTTCCTCACGATGTTGTTTACTGAATTTAGAGAAATTAAACTAATGAACCATATCATCCAAGCCAATAGTAACAACATTCTTTTTGCAATCTATCTTAGCATTAACAATATTCAAGAAGGGTCTACCAAATATAATGGGACAAAAGCTATCTTGTGGAGAACCAAGAACAAGAAAATCAGCGGGATATTTGGTTTTTCCACACAAGACTTCAACATCTCTAACAATTCCCACTGGAGAAATAGTATCTCTATTGGCAAGTTTAATTGTAACATCAATACCTTCTAACTCAGCAGGTGCAATATCATGCATAATTTCTTTGTATAAGTCAATGGGTATAACACTAGCACTAGCACCCATATCACACAAGCCATGATAACAATGATCTCCTATTTTAACAGAAATAACAGGCACGCCTACCACAGGTCTATGTTTATCTTTATCACAAGGTTTAGCAATTCTGGCAGTTTCACCACAGAATTGAATAACATGCCCATCAATATTGTCAGACAAGAGATCTTTAACAATAGCAATATTAGGTTCTACTTTGACTTGCTCAGGAGGTGTATAAGTTCTAATATTGCTTTTACGAACAACAGTTGAAGCTTTAGCATGATCCTTCATTCTAACAGGGAAAGGTGGTTTCTCAACATAAGAAGTGGGAACAATAGGATCATTATAAGTGACAATCTTTTCTTCAACTTTAATAGGTGCAGCTACTTTTACTTCTATGGGAGGATGATATTTAAACCACTTCTCCTTGGGGAGATCAACATAAGTAGCAAAAGATTCACAGAAAGAAGCTACTATCTCAGAGTCAAGTCCATATTTAGTGCTAAACTTATGGAAAATATCGGTATCCATAAAAGATTTAACACAATCAAACTTAGGTGTCATACCTGACTCCTTACCTTCGTCGAGGTCCCAATCTTCAGAGTTGCGTTTAATTCTATCCAATAAATTCCATCTGAATTCAATAGTCTTCATCATAAAAGAGCCAGCACAAGAAGTATCGAGCATGGTGCGATTGTTATCAGAAAGCCGAGCATAAAAACTTTGCATAATCACTTCTCTTGCGAGCTCATGATTGGGGCATGAATATAACATTGATTTAAGCCTCCCCCAAGCTTGAGCGATGCGTTCTCCTTCGCGAGGCCAAAAATTATATATATAATTGCGATCACGATGAACAAGATGCATATGGTAATACTTTTGATGAAATTCTAACTTCAATCTTTTATAGTTCCAGGATCTCGTATCATCACATAGCCTATACCATGTCAATGTGTCTCCCTTTAAAGATAAAGGGAAAGCCTTCTTCTTAACAACATCATCGTGTATACCTACAAGCTTAAATAGTCCACAAACATCATCCACATAGCGTAGATGTTCATCAGGATGCTTCGTTCCATCTCCTGTAAAAGTATTAGCTAGTAGTTTTTTCCATCAAACCCGAAGGAATCTCAAAAGGAGTTTCATTTTCAATAGGTTCAGTAGGTTGAGTAGGTTGAGGAGAAACTCTTTGCTCTACTGGACGGGGTGAAGATACCTTGAACAAGCCCCTCAGACAATTACTTTCCATAGTAACAAGTGACAGAAAATTTCAGCACACTAAATAAATTTTTCCTTACCAAATTCCACCTACCAAAGGCGCTTCACTCCCCGGCAACGGCGCCAGAAAAGAGTCTTGATGACCCACAAGTATAGGGGATCTATCGTAGTCCTTTCGATAAGTAAGAGTGTCAAACCCAACGAGGAGCAGAAGGAAATGATAAGCGGTTTTCAGCAAGGTATTCTCTGCAAGTACTGAAATAAGTGGTAACAGATAGTTTTGTGACAAGATAAATTGTAACGAGCAACAAGTAACAAAAGTAAATAAAGTGCAGCAAGGTGGCCCAATCCTTTTTGTAGCAAAGGACAAGCCTGGACAAACTCTTATAATAGGAAAAGCGCTCCCGAGGACACATGGGAATATCGTCAAGCTAGTTTTCATCACGCTCATATGATTCGCGTTCGGTACTTTGATAATTTGATATGTGGGTGGACCGGTGCTTGGGTACTGCCCTTACTTGGACAAGCATCCCACTTATGATTAACCTCTATTGCAAGCATCCGCAACTACAACAAAAGTATTAAGGTAAACCTAACCATAGCATGAAACATATGGATCCAAATCAGCCCCTTACGAAGCAACGCATAAACTAGGGTTTAAGCTTCTGTCACTCTAGCAACCCATCATCTACTTATTACTTCCCAATGCCTTCCTCTAGGCCCAAATAATGGTGAAGTGTTATGTAGTCGACGTTCACATAACACCACTAGAGGCTAGACAACATACATCTCATCAAAATATCGAACGAATACCAAATTCACATGACTACTAATAGCAAGACTTCTCCCTTGTCCTCAGGAACAAACGTAATTACTCACAAAGCATATTCATGTTCATAATCAGAGGGGTAATAATATGCATAAAGGATCTGAACATATGATCTTCCACCAAATAAACCAACTAGCATCAACTACAAGGAGTAATCAACACTACTAGCAACCTAGCACCAATCCCAGACTTGAAGACAAGAATTGGACACAAGAGATGAACTAGGCTTTGGAGATGAGATGGTGCTGGTGAAGATGTTGATGGAGATTGCCTTGTCCCGATGAGAGGAGCATTGGTGATGACGATGGTGATGATTTCCCCCTCCCGGAGGGAAGTGTCCCCGGTAGAACAGCTCTGCCAGAGGCCTAGATTGGTTCTACCAAGGTTCCGCCTCGTGGCGGCGGAGTCTCGTCCCGAAAGGTTGCCTCTTCTTTTTTTCTCATCGAAAGACTTCATATAGGAGAAGATGGGCGTCGGAGAGCCACCAGGGGGCCCACGAGGTAGGGCGGCGCGCCCAGGGGGGGGGGTGCCCTCCACCCTCGTGAGCAGGGTGTGGGCCCCCTTGCCTTCATCGTTGGCGACGATTTTTCTTTATTTATTTCAAGGTTTCCGTGGAGTTTCAGGACTTTTGGAGTTGCGTAGAATAGGCCTCCAATATTTGCTGCTTTTCCAGCCCAGAATTCCATCTGCCGGCATTCTCCCTCTTCATATAAACCTTGTAAAATAAGAGAGAATAGCCATAAGTATTGTGACATAACGTGAAATAACAGCCCATAATGCAATAAATATATTCATAAAAGCATGATGCAAAATGGACGTATCATCCCTCAGTTGGACCTTACATTCCTCCAGCTCCCGAGCCAATTGTTCATTCTTATCTACAAGAACCCGTGCATAAATTGATCCTTCAAACAGTTGTTCCAACTATTTCAAGTCTCAGTGGCTACTGCTATACATACTTGTCAAAATTTCTTACCCGTATATCTTTGGTATACTGGTTCGTCGCTTGGGCAAGCCCGCCTTGAGCAGCTCAGACGTATGCGTCTGCCGAATTGAAGGCATTAAAGGCCTCTTCGGAAAAGATGTTGATCCGAAGCACGACCCTCCGGTGCCGGTGATTCATGGCGCTCTCCACTTTGGAGTTCATGGCCGAAAACATATCCACATCCTTTGTCGGAGGACTATGCGGTGCGGGCCCCATGTCCGCCTCCGCCCTCGAAGCCGGTTCTGAAACCCGGCTGGAGGAGGCATGATTGGCGGGATCCCCGGATATAGTCCGGCTGCTCCTCTTCCCGCCAGACACAAAGGGCGCTGTCATATTTCAAATACTATAATCGCAGGACAGGTTATTACCTTACCTCTGTAACGGTGTGTCGGCCCTCACCGCCTGCCTCTTGAGCCTGCCCAATTCGGACGCCCATGGTCGACGAGTCCCTAGGGGCTTGGCCCCGCGCTCCGACCGTCGTCTCTACAAACATCACGACGCCTCAAGGGTAAATCATAATACCTGAGGGGAGTCCTCTTCGGAGGATAGGGTTTTCAACTCAGCTTACACACGACACAAGGAGCAGTCCGGGATAGTCGGCCGTAATGGCCACTGGGGCACCATCCCAGCTTGCTTGATAATATACCCCGTTGACAAGCTCCACGGTGATATCTGGATCTTCTTTGAGTCCTGGATCTAGGGCCCTTCCGGGGTCCTCTGGCTGTGGGGAGGGGCTGAAGATTCCTTCTACAACCCTCCTCAGTTCCTGCTCGGAAGCACCGATGCAGGTAATCTTAGCAGAAGAACGCTAAACTAAGTAAAACAGGGAGGGGAATGACGACTTACCCACTCTGGGGGGTTGTACATGGAGAATCCATCCCGCGGTCTAATGCGAAGGAATTCCCCTCTTCCCCTTTGTATAAATCGGACAATATCCTTGTCAAAGCAGTGGCGGAGTCCGAACCCTTACAGCCGCAGCGGGTGGCGTTGTCTTCCTCGTTGAAGTGCCACATGGGCTTCCCCCGATATTGAAGCGGTTGCACTCCCCGCATTAAGCATACTGCCATGACCTCGACTATCGTCAATCTGGATTTGGCCAGTAACTTTATCCTGCTCATCAAGAAGTGTATTTCCCTTGTATCCTCTTCTTGAGAGCCCCGTGGGCGCCAGCTTAGGCTAGCCCTCGGCGGGGCGTTACTGAACTTGGGGAGACCTGTCCGGACTGGATCCGGAAGGGGAACCTCATCAATGTAAAACCACTCTGAAGGCCAGTTTTTTGGTGCCTTCTTAGGAGTGCCGGACAGGTATCCGGTCTCGGCAATGCGCCATACTTCGGCCCCGCCCACTTGACATAGGGATTCTCCCTGGGTGCGGGGGACAAGGTAGAACAGTTTCCTCCATAATCCGAAGTTAGGTTCGCAACCTAAAAACATCTCTCAAAGGGCGACGTACCCTGCTATATGCAGAATGGAGGCAGGCGTAAGGTTGTGCAACTGGAGGCCGTAGAACTCCAGGAGCCCGTGAAGAAACGGGTGGATGGGAAACCCGACGCCCCTTAGTAGATACGGGATGAGGCATATACGCTCTTCTGGAGATGGATTTGGAGATCCCTCCGTTTGTTCCCCTCTGTCATAAGTGGCTATTCCGGCTTGGACGGGGACCATGAACGCTGGTGGGAGAAACCCTTGGGTTTGTAAGTTTATCAGACGGCTATGAGGAACTGAACACTCTCCCCAATCCCCCGACTTGGAACTAGGAGAGCGAGCAGAAGAGCTGCGACGGCCGACCATGTTGGAATGGTTTTTTGCGGAGCGCTCTGTCGGATGCTAGGCTCAGGGAGGGAGAGTGAGGTTTGGATCTGAGAATCCCTGTCCCTTCAAATAGACGGTCAGCCCGGAGGATTAAGGGTGGCAAATGCAAAAATGCCTCGACTCTTTGCATTCGCTCGACGCGTGGAGATGGTCATTATTGAGACACTGAAGCCGAGGAGTACGACATTGATGGGATGCCGTACACTATTCATCATAACAGGTACTTTGGAGTATTTGGAGATGGAACCCGCCTTGCAATGCCGAAGACAAGACTGCCCGCCAGACTCATCGTCATTGAAGCCTGGTTCAGGGGCTACTGAGGGAGTCCTGGATTAGGGGGTATCCGGACAGCCGGAATATATACATCATCCGGACTATCGAAGCGTGAAGATACAAAACTCAAGACTTCGGCCCGTGTCCGGATGGGACTCTCCTTTGCGTGGAAGACAAGCTTGGCAATCCGGATATTATATTTCCTTCCTTGTAACCGACTCCATGTAAACCCTAGCCCTCTCCGGTGTCTATATAAACCGGAGAGGATGGTCCTTAGAAGGTTGATCACAATTACAACCATACCATCATAGGCTAGCTCTTAGGGTTTAGCCTCTATGATCTCGTGGTAGATCTACTCTTGTACTACTCATATCTTCAATATTAATCAAGCAGGAAGTAGGGTTTTACCTCCATCGAAAGGGCCCGAACCTAGGTAAACATTGTGTCCCTTGTTTCCTGTTACCATCAGCCTAAGACGCACAGATCGGGACCCCCTACCTGAGATCCGCCGGTTTTGACACCGACAGCACCCTAAGAGAATTGAGAAAGATTCTCAGAGACATAATGTTGATGCACCTAGTCCTTCTAAAAAGAAAAAGAAGAAAAATGATAGGACTTTGCATGCTTCTAGTGAACCTGTCGTTGTCACACCTGAGAATCCTAATGATATTTCTATTTCTGATGCTGAAACACAATCTGGTAATGAACATGAACCTAGTGATGATATTAATGATAATGTTCATGTTAATGCTCAACCTAGCAATAATAATGATGTGGAAACTGAACCTGCTGTTGATCTTGATAACCCACAATCAAAGAATCAACCTTATGATAAGAGAGACTTCGTTGCTAGGAAGCACGGTAAAGAAAGAGAACCATGGGTTCAGAAACCCATGCCTTTTCCTCCTAAACCATCCAAGAAAAAGGATGATGAGGATTTTGAGCGCTTTGCTGAAATGATTAGACCTATCGTTTTGCGTATGCATTTTACTTAAATTCTTAAAATGAATCCTTATGCTAAGTACATGAAAGATATTGTTACAATTAAAAGAAAGATACCAGAAGCTGAAATTTCCACCATGCTTGCTAATTATACTTTTGAGGGTGGAATACAAAGAAACTTGGAGATCCAAGAGTACCTACTATACCATGCTCCATTAAAGGAAACAATGTTAGAACTGCTTTATGTGATCTTGGAGCCGATGTTAGTGTTATGCCTCTCTCTTTATATCGTAGACTTGAATTGAATAAGTTGACACCTACTGAAATATCTTTGCAAATGGCCGATAAATCAACTGCTATACCTGTCGTCATTTGTGAGGATGTGCCTATTGTGGTTGCAAATGTTACTATTTTAATGGACTTTGTTATTCTTGATATTCCTGAGGACGATAGTATGTCGATTATCCTTGGTAGACCCTTTTTTAATACTGCAGGGGCTGTTATTGATTGCAACAAAGGCAATGTCACTTTTCATGTTAATGGTAATGAGCATACGGTACACTTTCCGAGGAAACAACCTCAAGTCCACAGTATAAATTCTATTAGAAAGATTCCATCAATTATTATTGGAGGTTTTGAATTTCCTGTTCCTACTATCAAGAAGAAATATGATATTCTTATTGTTGGGGATGTACATATCCCCGCTGAGGTAACCTAGTGTTATTCAAAAATTCTCCGGTTTCATGCGATTCGGAATGAGTTTGTTAACAAGACTTGATCAACCTTGTTAGTGGATTCCTTTTGATGAGCATGAGATGGATGAAGTTAGAAAGAACAACCTTCTGTACCCTCCTTTTACTTTCTGTTATTTAGATTTAACAAAGAAAAAATAGTATTTTCCGTCTGTTTTCTGAATTATCCTTGCAATAAAAAATACCCCGAAATAAAAGTTCTCCAAATGCCCTGAAAATGAAATATGTTTTTTTCTAGAATATTTAAGAATATTTGGCACTTAGAACACACCAGAGGGGGCAAGCACCTGGCCACAAGGGTCCAGGGCGCGCCCACCCCCTGGGGCGCCCCCCTACCTCGTGGGCCCTTGGTGGCCCCCCTCCACTTATTCCTGCACCCACACACTCCTTCTTCCTCGCAAAAAAATCACCAACCAGCTCAAGCACGAGTTCTAGCTCATCTTGCTGCGATTTTCGATCTCCTTGCTCAAAGCTTCATTCACAAAACTGTTTTGGGGGATTGTTCTTCGGTATGTGACTCCTCCAATGGTCCAATTAGTTTTTGTTCTAGTGCTTTATTCATTGCAAACTTTTACTGCCTAGATGACCCTGTTCTTGAGCTTGCATGTCAAATTTATATGGCTCCAAGTAGTTCTAATGCATGATATAGACTCTAGGCACTTATGGGAGTAGTTGCTATCAATTTTGTTGAGTTTGGTTCACCTTTATTTTGAGTTACTAAAATTTTCAGAAATTTTTCAGAAGAAGAAATATGTTTAGGAAAATGTATCAAGGTGGTTCTTCAAGGAAGCAAAGACCCAGGCCCGCAATACGTGAGCCGGACGATGAACCACCGAAGGAAGCTCAAGTGCGGCCTTGTGAATGGCCGTCAAAAGATTTCACGGTCCAAGAAGGAATTAAGGAGGAATTTGACGCATATGTGCGTAATGCTGAAATTGAGGGCTTCATGCTAGATAAGTGCCCTCAGTATTACTACTTAACTAATTCCTTTGTGAGAAGGTTCAAATTTACATCATTACGCAATTCTCACACTGTCCTATTTGATCTTTATAATAAATCTTGTACCATGGACTTAGAATATTTTAATACTGCTTGTAAACTCCCGCAATGGGGTAGTGCTAGTGAACCTCGCAAATCTGAATTTAAAGATTTTCTTGCTAGTATCATTGTGGGGGAATCTAGAGAAATAACACAAGCTACCATAGGGAGCATTCATTTTCCTGCTATACATTATTTTGCTCTCTTTATATGTAGACGCATAAATGGCAAGGACGAGGCATGTCACATTGTGTTCTGGATCTTAGTGTTCTCAAGAGTGCTATGTTAGGAGATAAACAATATAACTTGGGGGCCGTTGTTGCACGTAGGTTGCATAATAATAGTTTAAATGGAGACTTGTTTGGTGGGATTTATGCAACCCGTGTGGCTAATTTTCTTGAGATACCCATACATGAAAATGATATGGAGTTGCTTCCTGCTTATCTAGATTATAGCGCCATGGTTAGCCATTAGTTTCTTGAGAGGAATGAACAGTTCCTCCAGTATGGACTAATCTTTGACAGATGGCATACTGTCCATATTGCTCTCCCTGCTCCTACTTTCTTTGACTTTCAGGCAAAAAAGAGATACTTTATAACCAGGGAGGAGGCAAACGAATATGAGAGGAGGACGGAGGCAACTCGCCTCCAAGCTGCAACTCTTGAGGCAGTAGCTGCTACATCTTAGTATGACCCCAGTTACAACTTTGACCCATGGGCATAGACCAACTTAGGACAAAAGCCTAAGCTAGGGGGAGTGCATATTTCTCACCGACATTACATTTATGTTCACACACTCATTCTAGTTGTCGGTGCTCATACTTTTTCATTGTACTATCCATGCTAGTTTCTTTTCTTTTCTTGCTTTCTTCTTGTGTGATTGAATAACCTTAAGAAAAATCAAAAAAAAAATAGTTATAGTTGTTAGCTAGTTTACTTTCCATGCTTGTAGTAGTAGTAGTAACTAAAAGATAACTCAAAAAGATTTCTCGTTCTTCTTTTGCTTGTTGGGAGCTTTCCCGTGTAAATAGTTTTATTTCTTTTCTTTTCTTTGGGGGTCGAGAGGAGAAGACCATGATGAAAATGTTAAAGTGGCTCTTTTATGCATTATTGATGATTTAACCAAGAGCCCTATTACCTTGTCTTCTCCCTTGAATTGAATGCTTGCAGATTCCAGCTTAGTCCAATGCACGTGCACTATTATTATTATCCACACCGTTCAGTCGTGCGATTGAAAGGCAATAATGACGATATATGATGAAATGATTGAGATGAGAGAAGCTGGTATGAACTCGACCTATCTTTTTTTTGTAAATATGATTAGTTCATCGTTCCTGATTCAGCCTATTATGAATAAACATGTTTGCAATGACAATTAGAGATTATAGTTGCTTATGTCATGCTTAATTAGCTAGGAGTTTATAATGGTTTACCTTGCGTGCCAACATGCTATTAAAATGGTTATGATGTGGTATGATAGGGTGGTATCCTCCTTTGAATGATTTGAGTGACTTGACTTGGCACATGTTCATGCATGTAGTTGAAACAAAATCAACATAGCCTCCATGATATTTATGTTCATGGTGGATTATATCCTACTCATGCTTGCATTCAATGTTTATTAATTTTAATGCATGTTCATGGCTGTTGTCGCTCTCTAGTTGGTCACTTCCCAGTCTTTTTCTAGCCTTCACTTGTACTAAGCGGGAATACTGCTTGTGCATCCACTTCCATAAACCCCAAAGTTATTCCATATGAGTCCACCATACCTTCCTATATGCGGTATCTACCTGCCGTTCCAAGTAAATTTGTATGTGCCAAACTCCAAACCTTCAAATGAAATTCTGTTTTGTATGCTCGAACATCTCATGTATCAACTAGGGTTGTCTGTATCTTCCATGCTAGGCGGGTTATTCTCAAGAGGAGTGGACTCTGCTCCTCACTCATGAGAAAATGGCTAGTCAGTGGGATGCCCAGTCCCGTGCTCAAACCAAATCAAAATAATTGCAAACAAGACTCCCCCAGGATTGTTGTTAGTTGGAGGCACCCGTTGTTTCGGGCAAGCTATGGATTGATGATTGTTGGAGGTGGGGGAGTATAAACTTTACCATTCTATTTGGGAACCGCCTATAATGTGTGTAGTATGGAAGATATCGAGATCTCTTGGTTGTTATGTTGACAATGAAAGTATGCCACCCAAAATATTATTTATCTCTCTTTCAAAACTCGAGCTCTAGCACCTATACAAATCCCAGCTTCCCTTTGCGAAGGGTCTATCTATTTACTTTTATGTTGAGTCATCACCCTCTTATTAAAAAGCACCAGTTGGAGAGCACCGCTACCATTTGCATGCATTACTATTAATTTATATTGAGTATGACTATGACTGGATCTCTTTTACCATGAATTACAATGTCTAGTCAGTCCTTGATCTTCAGAGGTGCTCTGCATTTATGTTTTGCGGTCTCAGGGAAGGGCTAGCGAGATACCATCTTGTTATATCATATTATGATTGTTTTGAGGAAGTGTTGTCATCCGAGATTTGTTATTATTGCTCGCTAGTTGATTATGCCATTGCTATGAGTAAACATGAGACCTAAGTGTTATTGTGAATATGGTTAGTCCATAATCTTTGCTAAAAACTTGAATGCTGGCTTTATATATTTACAACAACAAGAGCAAATAGAGTTTGTAAAAGTTTTTCTTTATCACTTTCAGTTTGTCAACTGAATTGCTTGAGGACAAGCAAAGGTTTAAGCTTGGGGGAGTTGATACGTCTCCATTGTATCTACTTTTCCAAACACTTTTTCCCTTATTTTGGACTCTAACTTGCATGATTTGAATGGAACTAACTCGGACTGACGCTGTTTTCAGCAGAACTGCCATGGTGTTATTTTTGTCCAGAATAAAAGTTCTCGGAATGACCTGAAACTCCATGAAGATTATTTTTGGAATTAATAAAAAATACTGGCGAAAGAATCAAGGCCAGGGGGCCCACACCCTGTCCACGAGGGTGGGGGCGCGCCCTACCCCCTGGGAACGCCTCCCTGCCTCGTGGGCCCCCTGGTGCTCCATCGACCTCACCCTCATTTTACGATATGAAGGATTCATCGCGTTTTACAATACGAAGCCGCCGCCAAGTCCTAATCTTTCTCGGGAGGGCTGATCTGGAGTCCGTTCGGGGCTCCGGAGAGGGGAATCCGTCGCTGTCATCATCATCAACCATCCTCCATCACCAATTTCATGATGCTCACCGCTGTGCGTGAGTAATTCCATCGTAGGCTTGCTGGACGGTGATGGGTTGGATGAGATTTACCATGTAATCGAGTTAGTTTTGTTAGGGTTTGATCCCTAGTATCCATTATGTTCTGAGATTGATGTTGCTATGACTTTGCTATGCTTAATGCTTGTCACTAGGGCCCGAGTGCCATGATTTCAGATCTGAACCTATTATGTTTTCATGAATATATGTAAGTTCTTGATCCTATCTTGCAAGTCTATAGTCACCTACTATGTGTTATGATCCGGCAACCCCGAAGTGACAATAATCGGGACCACTCCCGGTGATGACCGTAGTTTGAGGAGTTCATGTATCACTAAGTGTTAACGCTTTGGCCCGGTACTCTATTAAAAGTAGGCCTTAATATCCCTTAGTTTCCAATAGGACCCTGCTACCACGGGAGGGTAGGACAAAAGATGTCATGCAAGTTCTTTTCCATAAGCACGTATGACTATATTCGGAATACATGCCTACATTACATTGATGAATTGGAGCTAGTTCTATGTCACCCTATGTTATAACTAGAGGAATCACATCCGACATAATTATCCATCACTGATCCAATGCCTACGAGCTTTTCACATATTGATCTTTGCTTAGTTACTTTACCGTTGCCACTGTTACAATTGCTACAAAACTTCTACTTTTACTTTTGCCACTGTTACCGTTACTTCCATATTACTTTGCTACTAAATACTTTGCTACAGATATTAAGTTTTCCAGGTGTGGTTGAATTGACAACTCAACTCACTACAAAAAAAAATACACTTCCGTGATGATACATGTTTGTCGCAATAGGTCGCGTTTCTTGTCATGCATGTACATCCATGACAAATTTATGACAGAATCAAGATAGTCATACCTGTGCTATCGTAGAAGTGTTCGATGACATTACCAAAATTATCATCATGGAAGTGTCCACTTCCATGACGATAAATCGCGCGTCATAGAAGTGCTTTCATCAAGGGTGACCGACACGTGGCATCCACCGTAACGGAACGCCGTTAAGCTATCAGGTCGGATTTCGGATCTGATAACCCATTAACAACCCCGACCAATGGGAAATTTCCACGTGTAAAATTCTGATTGGCCGAAGGGAACACCTGTCAGCTCGTCAGTGGGCCAGATGTCGCCCGTCCATTGGAGGAGACATGCCTATGGTATGTCGACACGTGGCTGGGCCCAACAGAGTCCCATATAGGTTAAAAAGGTCGGCCCAGTCAAAGGCCCGTAGAACTTAATCAGGTACTAGTGGGCCAGCCCAATAACGACCTACTTAATAAAGGCCCATTTACGACCTGAAACCAGATCTGGCCCGTTAATTGTTCGCCCAATATTTGGGCCCATTTACGGCCCGAAGCCAGATCTGGCCCGTTAATTGTTCGCCCAATATTTGGGCCCATTTGCGGCCCGAAGCTAGATCTGGCCCTTTAGTTGTTCGCCGAATATTCGGGCCCAACTACAGCCCAGTGACTTTCGGCCTGTTAGAGGTCTCATGTAGACATTGGCCCATTTCAGCCCGGTGTGACTTTCGGCTTGGGAATGGCCCGTGCTGCCCATGGGCCATATATGGTCCAACGGGACATCGGGCCCACTAACGGCCCGTGCTAAAGCTGGCAACAGTTATGCCCAACGTGACTTTGGGCTTGTTAAAGGCCTGTCGCGTAATTCGGCCCGTTGATGCCTGTACTAAGCTTTCAACCTCTTAAAGGCCCATGATATCAGTGGGCCAACTAAGGCCCGAGATATGTTTCGGCCTGGTAACGACCTGTGAGCTAACTGGGCCCATAACGACCCAGTCTACATTTCGGCCTGCTGAAGGCCCGTCGACGACTAGTGAAAATTGAGGCCCAACATGCATTTTGGCCTGCTAAAGGCCCGTGGTTTCATCTCGGCCGTAACAGGCTAGTACAATATTCAGCCTGTTAATGGCCCAACGCTACCTGGGCCAAACTAAGTGCTGGGTCGACAAAAGGCCCAACTAAAATATAGGCTGGTGTAAGTTTGGGCCTGGCGCAATGTGTGAAGGCCCCAATCATTCGGGCCGAAGAAAGACGCAGGCCGGCCCAATTGTGGCCCGCTAAAAACCTGGCCCGTTAGAGTCGAATGTTTTGGCCCGGTCGACTACATCTGATTTTTTTCAGATAGCGAATGATGGCAGTAACTAGTAGGAATTAAGAACAAACCTACTCTATAAAAGAAATTACGGCATAGTAACTAAGAATAAACCTACACTATACAATAAAGGATTTAAGGTATATTACATCCACTGGGCATCGAAGTTCGCCACTAGTGATCATAAAGCGCAACGAAGAAGCAGATTACAAAAACTGGGCACCATTGTAGCGTAACAAAATAATACTGAACCGAGACCACTTCCAAGACAGTTCAAGAAAGGTTAGCCTTGCAGGGGAACTGCTGCGCAAGCTGCTGAGCAAGGCCGTGAGACCGGCCTAGCATGTCGGTCATAGCTTCCAGGTGTAGCTGTTTAGCGATGAGGTTCTCATTGGTGTTCTTCGCAATCTTTCTTAGAGATAGGACTTCAAGTCAAAGTTGAGTTGCAAAATGCCTTTCTGCTAGAACTTGGGACTGAAGAAGTCGAACTGATTCAGACAATGAATTCTATGAGCTTGTCTGACTATTAGTCTCAAGTAACTTGAACACCGCATCAAGACAAGACTTTGGGGTTGTCTTGCTATCTTCAAGATGTTTTGCCTTCTTTGCTGCAATATATGTTGGGTTTGTCTCACAGCCTTCAGCAGACTTGTGCATGCCATCAGGCATATCACCCTGAAACAAAGCAGAGAGATGACAGGTTTTGCACGTGTATAAACAAAGATGATAACTGTTCTGTCAATTCTATCCAATTTCAAATTAGAAAATAAAGAGTAAGTTCAAAATATCAATAGCATAATTCGGCATTGTTCATAATGCGGGGAGCTTCACCACACTACTGGATTACCATGTTAACATAACAATCATAGATGAAGGGCAAAGAAAATCATTGTATCTATTTTGTATAATGTGCATGGCATGTTGTTCATATCATCAGCCACACCAGTAAGATAAAACAGGAGATGAAAAGGTGCAAATGTGGGCTGCTTCACCACACATTGGATTATAGATCCACAAAACCAAGCATACATATAGGGAGTATTAAGTAATGTGCATGGTATGAATAAGAAATTTGGTTTTACAAGTAAAACTTAGAACTTACGGTTCTTACGAACATGCATTTTGGTAAAAACAACAAACGAAACAGCAGTAAACGATAGGGAGTATGAGCAAATTAAACAGCAGTTGAGGATAAAGGCTTCAGAAGGATTGACTTACATTAACAGTTAACACCGGCTTTACAATGCCCTTCTCCATGTCAAGGGAAGGATAACACAAGAATTTCAGCACAGAATCTTCTTCATAAGCATTGCCTGTACTCTAAATTTTGTAGAGAGTAATTATAGATATGATAATACTGGAAGGGATAGAGGATAATGAAGATAAGATGCAGATTGATGCTACATAATCAACTACCAATCTCTAGAAGTACAAGCGTTACAGGACAAAATGTACTGACAAGAGCAATGGGCTACACTTCTGCACTTGCATTGTCTGTGTATTCTACTTGTTGGTAAGATTAAATATAGATCTGATCTTTTTTAGTAAATGGTGGGCGAGGGAGATAAGATGCAGAATGCTACAAAATGAACCAATCCCTCTTCCCATAATACAAGAGTGTTTTGAACACTGGTGTACTGTACAAAACGTTCTTATATTATGGGACGGAGGGAGTAGCTGTTAATGTAAGTACAATGATAGACCACGTTCAGTCCTTACAAGAGGACTGCAGAGCTAAACCTCTTCAAAAGCATTGGGTTGATTCTAAATTTGTCTAAGAGTCCATACAGATCTTATAATGTCCACCAAATGGACGATTACGAGGCTAACATGTGCAGTGATGCTACATAATCAAACAACTATGAAAGTAAGTATGGTCATACAGGGCAAGAGGTACTCACAAGAGTAATGCAGTGTGCAGTATAGTTGCGAGATTCTGTGGTCCCTTGAGAACGAATGTTCTTCTGCTAACAGTTTTCGTACAAGTGAGACATTAAGGCAAATGCAGAAATGTAGTTCAAATTGTGATGTGATATCATAGACAGTACCTTACGCTGCAGCCGAGACCAATGTGTAACAAGATTATTCCAGTCACTGTCGGATAAATGTAGCACCGAAGACTTTACAGAAATTTCGTTCAGAGGCTTGCCATCAAAGTGCGCTTGCCTCAGGTAGGAATGATACTTCATCAACGAGTGCTTGAAAAACACAACCAACTCTTGCTAGTCATCACAATCCAGTTTGCTCCTTGCCTATTTAAAAGAATGAAATCTTGTGTCTTCTCTCAGCAGAAACATATGCAGTAATGACCATGAATAACATTAGTACATTACTTACGCGTAAGTTGCAGAGGAAGACTGGAAATTGTTCCATGTCTGCGGTATAATCTTTCCATGAAGGAAAGATGTGCACAAAGTTCCTGACAACAACATAAGCTTCGTCTTCTAAACTGGGAAGAAATGGAACAGGGGTCCTATTTGCTGCAATTGGGGCTCTCTCCGGTTCGAAAAGGGATTTGACAACTGGATTTGGTGTACTCTTTGCTAGAATGGGGGTTTTGCATCGTACAGCTGGTGCTATGTCAACTGGCATAATCATACTGTTTGCTGCAGTTGGGGTCTGCTGAGTTGGGGCATCAGAAATGACCAGTGTAGTAGGGCTAGAGTCTGCTAGAGTTGGGGTATTTTGTGGGTCAGGTGATATTGC
The DNA here is from genome assembly GCF_018294505.1 of Triticum aestivum. NCBI lineage: Eukaryota > Viridiplantae > Streptophyta > Magnoliopsida > Poales > Poaceae > Triticum > Triticum aestivum. Next base: position 63,694,510 of record NC_057810.1, on the reverse strand, counting down.
AACTACACCTAATGGGCTATTTGATTTATCAGGTGCCACTACCTTTTCCAAATACTTTGCTTGTGCTCCTCCACGATCAGCAATCGCCCTCTTCCTTTTGAACGTCTAATACACAAGAATAGCATTTGAATGGATAAATATGGTATGATGACAGATGGAATATGTACTGAAAATGGATAGGCAGGGCGTATTCACATACATGATGTGTAAACTAAGCTAATGGCAGTTCAACAAAGTAGAAGCAATGCAAAGCATCAGTTGCAAGATATGTGCGAGCAATGTAACCTTGGAAAGTTAGAGCAAGTACCTTGATGGGAGAATAAGATAGGGCATCTTCCTCTGACTCCTCCACTAGGGAGCTACATTGACTTAGGTCTCCCTCTAGCTCAGAATCACTGTTAGGATCATATTCTGAGCATGAATCTGTAGGTGGAGAGCATTTGCATTGCATTGCATCCAGCCTTGATTTCAGTCCCTTAATGCCAAGTTTGATAGCCATGGCATTGTTCTGCTTTATTCTTTTCATGCGCGCAAGCTCATAATCATAATGATCCTGTTCAGAATCTGAGATTCATGAAAACATAAAAGTAGCAGATTATCTATGGAATGCATTGCGGATTCAACTTGGAGAGTGTCTCCCTATAAACCCCTGCATATGCAAAGTTCACCTCCACAACCGTGCTGACTAGACCACACAGAAATACAAACCCCTTATGTCTCTATAACAGGCAGGCACACATTTCAAAACTGAAGTAGGAACATTAGAATCATATGAAATTCGTATTTGAACAAATAAACTAAGCAATTATGAGTGGCGTAATGTTTAGCTTCAAGGGTGGAGTGTTGGTAGTGCGACACAAAACAAGTAGGTAGATTGTATTCCATGTAAAAGATCGAAACCTATGTAAAAGCTAGAAATGACACTTTCTTTCTATAAAATGCAGTGTTCGTTACCCACACATGATGGAAGAGATCACATAGAGAAATACTATTCACTCATGTCTACGGTTCCAGTATTTAGAAACAGGGTGGTCCACCCTAAAAGAATATTGACAACAAATATGACAAGGCAAGCATAGATGTAGTGAATCAATCATTTACTTGTGAGCTTATTTGGACAAGTATGCAGAATTGTAACTGCAGTAAGAGATCGTCCAAAATCTGAATGAAGAAGTTTGTCTAGCACTTATTGTTTGCAACTAATTGCCGTGAATAATTGGATATTATATCGGATGAGTAAGAAAGACAAGTAAAATTGTCAACAAACCTGGCTTGCAGTAGTAATCTGGGTCAATGTCACTACGACCAACAATCCAAAATGACTAGTTTCTGTTCCGAGGGCCGGAATATTGAAAACCCTGTGAACTTTAGAGGTACTAAAGATTACCGAAATACATCTGAACCATTAAGTGTAGGTAGCACTGAGCACACAACAAACCCTAATGACAGTCCTGCCTAATGAGTAATGAATCAATTAGAAAATGGGTGATGAGGAGTGGCTGCTGAGTGTTGATGACGTATCTAAGGATAAATCGGGTTGGCTTGGTGGGTGCTGCATGCCTGAGCCCTGAACGGACTGGGAAGGTAGGCACGGCAGCGCGCCCGGGCAGCGGTGACACTGTTGGGCGTAACCGTTGGATGTCAATCCAACGGCTGTCATGTTTCTTCAATCTCTGATATTCTTGCTCCAGCCGCCAAAGCAGCGCCGACGGGACCGCCTCCCGCCTCCCGTGGCTGGCTGTGCTACCGCGCAGGCCTCAGTGCCCCCTACTACTCCCAATGCTGGCCACGGCATCCCTTTACTCACCCACACCCCCTATTATTCTACAGTGACGGCAACCTCACACCGCAGCCGAACCGGTGAACCCTCGTACTCCTCTCCGCGCGGGCTTCCATTACCGCGTCTTCCCCGGCTCCGCGCCGTCCCCTTCCTAGGCCTCGCCGTCGTCCACCGCCGTGGTGCTCTCGGTGCGGCGTGGTCAATGTGGTCAATGACCGACTTCCATCGGAAGAGTACTGTACGTGGAGAGGCTGACAGCTGGGTCCACGGCAGCCGCAAGGAAGTGCCTCCTTATTACGCGGAAAATAATTATTCCTCCACCTGACAGTAGGGACCCACCGGATGGGCCACAAGTATTTTGCGAAAAAACATTTCCCCCTGACTGCTAGGACCCACAGGACGGGCCACCGTATTTCGCGAAAAAAACGTTCCCCCTGCTGTCAGCTCGGACCCACCGGAAGTGCCTCCTTATTACGCACAAAAAAATGAATACCCCCTGCTATCTGGGACCAACCTTGGTGGGAGGCTGACTTGTGGGCCTACTAAGTTAACCGCAACGGAGGCCTTTGTCAACTTTAGTCAATATATGAACGATTCTAGCTCCAGTGACCGTACGATGTCCATCCAACGGCCGTAGTGCTTCTTCAACCTCTGGTCTTCTAGCTCCAGCCGCCCAAAGCAGCGCCGGTCGTGTCGCCTTCTCCTGCCGCCCGTGGCCGGCTGTGATGCCGCGGAGGCCTCACCGCCCCCTACTACTCCCACCCGCTGGCCAGGCCATCCCTCTATGCACCCACACCCCCTGTTATTCTGCGGCAACGAGAGCCTCACACCGCAGCCGAATGAGTGAACCCTCATACTCCTCTACGCGTGGGCATCCACTACCGCGTCTTCCCTGGCTCCGCGTCGTCCCCTTCCTAGGCCTCGCCGTCTTACACCACCCTGGTGCTCTCGGCACGGCGTGGTCAATGTGGTCAAGGAATGGCTTCCATCGGACGTGGACTGTACGTGGAGAGGCTGACAGCTGGGTCCATGGCCGCAGCAAGGAAGTGCCTCCTTATTATGCGCAAAATAATTATTCCTCCACCTGACAGTGGGGACCCACCGGACGGTCCATCGTATTTCACGAAAAAAAGTTCCCCCCTGTCTGCTGGGACCCACCAGCTACATCTTCGCACGCAAGGAAGTGCATCCAAAAAAAAAGATTCGCCCCCTGACTGCTGGGACCCACCAGCTACATCTTCGCACGCAAGGAAGTGCATCCGGGCAAAAAATAACGATTCGCCCCCCTGACTGCTGGGTCCAACCAGCTAAATCTTCGCATGGAAGGAAGTGCGTCTGGGCAAAAAAAAAAAACAAAACGATTCGCCCCCCTGACTGCTGGGACCCACCAGCTACATCTTCGCAGGCAAGGAAGTGTCTGACAGTCAGGACCCACCTGGTCGAAGCGTACGTAGCGTTGTCATTCTGGTCGCAAATGTGTACGTACATACTGGTCGATGTAGAGGCGCGCACGTAGCATGTACACATACATACAGCGGCGACGGTGCAAGAAAGAAAATACGGCCATGTATGCATATACGGGCAGGGTCTCGAATGCCTACTCACACATATGTACATGGCTGGGTCGGAACGGAGAAACATCATCATCGTCGTGTTCATGGGGAGCCAACCGGCTGGTTCGGAACGGAATGCGTGGTCGTGTTCATCGGGAGGGCTTGGACGGAACAGGCGATGGAAACGAGGCCTGGTGTACCGCACAACGGAGGAAACGGACCTCCTACATTTGGAACAGGGTCCTGTTGATCAGGAGGGGTGTGGCGTACCACAAAACGGAGGAAACGGACCTCCTACGGTCAAAACGGGGGTCCTGTTGATCGGGAGGGGTGTGGCGTACCGCAAAACGGACAAAACGGACTTGTGTTGGAGCACTACGGTCGAAACGGGGGTCCTGTTGATCGGGAGGGGTGTGGCGTACCGCAAAACGGATGAAACAGACTTGTGTTGGAGCGGTACGGTCGAAACGGGGGTCCTGTTCATCGGGAGGGGTGTGGCGTACCGCAAAACGGGACTTCACGGGATACTGTTCATCTCCACCGTCGACCTCCTCCAGCCTCCACGGGCTACCGTCGACCTCCTCCAGCCTCCACGGGCTCCTGTTCATCCAGCCTCCACCACGTGCTACTCCACCGACTACTGTTCAACCACCCCTCCACCGTCTACTGTTCATCCAGCCCTCCACCGTCTACTGTTGATCCAGCCCTCCACACCACAGGGTCCTGTTCAACCACCCCTCCACGGCCACCCCTCCACCGTCTACTGTTCATCGAACCCTCCACACCACGGGGTCCTGTTCATCCAGAGGCAACGCCACCGCTCACTGTTCATCCAAACCCCCCCGCAACACTCACTGTTCATCCAATCGATTGACTTCAGTTAGCAGCAGTAGTGAAGGAATGGCTCCATCGGGTTCAGTTAACAGCAATCGATTGATCGCTCGGGTTCAGTAACGCGTAGCCTGCAGTGCAATCGCTCGTGTTCAGTTAGAGCCAATGCCTCGCTCGGATTCAGTTAGAGCCAACGCCTTGCACACACGCGCGTACGTGTACAAGAGAAACACGCATCGCTCGGCCCCCGACCTCCAACCGTAACCGGCAACTCCCCGAAATTTTCCTCCCCCTCGCTTCTAAAACGGGTTTTTCCATCATGGACGGCCCAAAGAATGTCATGCAGCTGCGTCTCCGGCCCGCCCAGGACGAAAAGCCCATTTACTGTTTTGTCATAGAAGTAGGAGCCCGCCACATCTATGATGATACCGGGTTTTGTCACAATTATCATCATAGAAGTGTCATATGTATTACAGAATTTTTTTTTGTTCGGCCCAAAATGTCACGGATGTGTCTTTTTTTTGGTAGTGACTGCTAATACTTGAGAATATTCTTTGGCTCCCCTTGTGTTGAATCAATAAATTTGGGTTGAATACTCTACCCTCGAAAACTGTTGCAATCCCATATACTTGTGGGTTATCATCGGTACAGAAGAAAAATGGCAGAAGTGAGTAGCCTAGAGTGAAGTTTTCTTCAAGAAAGGGGAGAAAGGGCTTCAATGAGCATTCCAGTGAAATGATTGTTGCTTCGTCCAGTCCAACTTCGAGGCCACTTTACCACTGCTGGTAAAGGTGTGGGTTTTGTGATATGATGGGTCATGATGGCCACACCGGGGTGACCGGTGAGTCTCGACTATAGCACCTCGCTGTGATTTGGTGGATGGCAAGCGGGCCTCAGATGTTTTGATGTCCCGCATGTAGATAGAGTGGCTAGTCATATAGTAGTGCTCAATATTGTGCACCGCGACCAAGGCAGAGAGGAAAATGAGAGAACTATGTAATTAATGCATGAGTTTAATTAGGGTAGTTTTGTAAAGTACAAGATACATTCCTCCAATCACAAAATGCCTTTGGTTGATTATATTTGAGATTTGAGCCCTATAAACCTGAAGGGAGGGAGTATTGCACGCGGTGTAGTCTAGACACTTGTTGAAATCTCTAGAAAGGCAAATACTCCTTTCTGGTTTACATGGCTATACTAGCAAGTACTATTACTACAATAGTGGGCTCAAATAACAATTTTGTCTCATGCAAGAGCCTGGCTATGTGCGTGCTCCAAGGCACCGCACCACGCCCTACCGTACACAAGGACTGCCGCGCCAGCGTTCGCAACGGCCACGTTCGGGTTGCACATGGCTCTTTGTCACATCCCTAGCTTCTAGCAATGCACTAGTGCTAGCTTTTGGTGATGCATCATGTTTATTTTTTATAGAAAATTGAAATGGGGATGACAGAACCCCTAGCACCCCCTTAGACAACCTAGGGTTACTAAAATCTTTTTCAATGAACCTGAAATGCCCTTCTAAAATGTTCATCATCTTTGCCCTGGTCTGGAACCTCTGACAAAAATGTTGCACACTTTTCTAGGACAATAGAGGGTCACTGAATTAAATCATATAATATTAGCATTTGGGCATTTAAATGCTATAAAATATTTTAAATGCTCAAATAATCATAAACTAAAATGTTTACTCTAGGATATATTCCCAACAGTAGCCATGATTAGTTTCATGATTTTTGGAAATGCCCTGGCATTTTTAATAAAGCTACAAAGTTATAGAAGAAAAGAAAAATAAAATATAAGAGAGAGAGAGAGAGAGAGAGAGAGAGAGAGAATCTTACCTGGTCTTACCTACGCAGCCCACCAACCGTCCCAACACTGTAGCTGACCGGCCCAGCCCACCACCGCCTCCTTCCCTATCGTCTTCCTCCTCTGCCAGGAGGACGCGCGTGTGGCCAATGCATGCACGCACGCGCCCCAGCCACCTCCTCCCTCCTAGCCTGCCTGGCTCCCCCTCGTCGCGCCTAGACGACGCCAACACGATGTCTGGATGCCCTGGAACCTTCCTCTCTCCCCCGAACGCTCCCCCCCTCTGTTTCTCACACCCGAGCAGAGCTCGCCATCGCCGACGCCGTTTTCCACGACCACCATGCTCCCCTCGCCTCCCCGTGCTGTCCACGGTCTCCGCCATCGTCCACCGCTTCACCCCACCCTGGCCCCGAGCGCTGGGACGGCCTGCATCGTCGACTGCCTCATCTTCTTCCCCCTTGGTCGCCGGAAGCCGCATGCGCCGATTCTCCGCCGTCTCCGCCTCCCCGAGCTCGTCATCTACCTCATCCGACCCATCGTGAGCTCCTGCACGCTTTCCTCCTAACCCCGTGGCTTGTCGCTCGCCGTAGCCGTCGATTCATAGCTGGCCGTAGCACGCTGCCGCCTGAGGTCATCGTCGCCGTAGCTCCGGTGACCATTTGGTCACCCTAGCGTGCCTAACTTGCTCCCCGCATCGCGTAGCACTCTGCTAGCCCTTCGCCTCGCTCGTTTGCACACCGCAGCACTAACCCGCACCAACCCCGAACTCCGGCAGCCGCCGCGGGCTCCACTCCGGCGAACTCCGACTACTCCCGCACCTCCCGCTGGTCCCGCTAGATGTGCACGGGCACGGGCTATCTTCTGGTGCCCCTGGCGCGTTGATCCGTCGCCTCTAGCAAGTTCCAAGCAAACTCCGCCGCGGTTCGAGGTCACCTCCGGTGAGGCTCCGGCGACTGTCGACGTGGCCTCCAAGTTAGTGCTAATCACCCACTAATTAACCTCCTAACCCACTTACATATGGGCCCCATGCCCTTAATCAACAACAGTTAGTTTCTTGCTTAGTCTTAACTAATCACAGTGGCCCCACGCGTCAGCTTTAACCAAGCTGACATTGACTTTGACTGGGCCTACGTGTCTGTGACACTAACCAGCCCCGAGTCATTGACTAGTGGGCCCCACTAGTCAGGTTTGACCTGGTCAGCTGCACTTGACTAGCTGACATCACAGTGATGCCAAGCTGACACAATAAGTCATTTTCTGGATTTAATTTAATTCAGGAATTCCAGAAAATGCCCTAAACTTCTTAAATTCTTAGAAAATTATCTATAACTCCAAATAAGATAAATTATATATGAAAAATGATCAGAAAAATCCAATCTATCTATATGTACTGGTTTCATGCATGTTTAAACAACTTAACCTTGCTATTTAGTTCAAAACATGATAAGGCACTATTTAAATTCATAATTTGAATTTGGGGTTGAAGCTTTGGTTCAAAATGACCCAAACCCTTCTGTTGTAGTTGGATTAACCCACACTCATTTTGCCATGTCATCATCATGCATCATATTGTGCATTGCATTGATTGTGTTTCCCTCTGTGTTGCCGGTATTTGTCTCCTTTCAGTAGACGTGGTTTCAACGATGACACTGATGAAGAGCTATATCATCTTCAGAAGTGCTAGGCAAGCAAAACCCCCTTGTTCATTCCGATACAATCCCACTCTCTTGCTCCTGCTCTCTTTTACTGCATTAGGACAACAACGACTCATGTATTACTTGCTGCAGTAGTTGAACCCCTTTTCCTTTGCATGACCTGTCATTGCCACAGTAAATAGATGAAACCCACTAGCATGAGTAGGAGTTGTTTGAGCCCTGATGTGCCTACTCATTCATGCTTGTTGTCATGCCTACTACTGCCTAGAGTTGAGTCAGGTTTGATTCATTGGGAATGAATTATAACAGTGATAAACATGTCCTACTGTGTGTGAGCTAAGTGTGTGAACACAATTTGGTAAAGGTAGCGGTGAGAGGCCATGTAGGAGTACATGGTGGGTTGTCTCATTGAAGCCGTCCTCAGGAACTGAGTTCTGTGTTTGTGATCCATGAACAGTTGCTACCACACATTGGGTTCCGGTAACTCGGCCCCTCTCGGCTTCTTAACCACCCTTGTCCTCTGTCCAGGAGTTGCAAGTAGTTTCTGGTGTTTGTAGTATGCTGGAGGCCGTGGGCAGCGCTGAACCGAGGGGTGGGCTGTGATGCGGTAGACACGTGGCCGGGTATGCCGGGCGCCCGTTTGGTGTCGCGGAACCCTGTACACATTGTTCGGGGCCGTATGTGGAAACCTCGGCCGGACTCCCCGCGGATGGAACATGAATATGCGATAAACCTGGACTAGAGACTTGAGTGTTTAGGTAGGCCGTGGCCGACACGCTCGTTGGGCTTCCACTTGAAGGTTGCCGAGTACATGTCGTGTAAACGACGGTAAGTGGTGAGAGCGTGTGTGAAGAAGTACACCCCTGCAGGGTTAACATAATCTATTCGAATAGCCGCGTCCGCAGTAAAGGACCTCTGGGTTGCGTATACAGTTCATAGACAAGTGAAACTGGATACTCTAAAATGCGCAAGATAAGCGTGAGTGCTATGGATGGCGTTCTCATAGGGAGACGGGAGTGGATCCATAGTGGTGTATTGATATGGTGAATATGTGGACTCGTGTGCGCCACCTCAAAGAGTTACTTGCAGTCGTAGTTCAGGATAGCCACCAAGTCAAAACTGGCTTGCTGCAGTTAAACCCCACCACCCCCTTTGTTGATAATGATGCATATGTAGTTAGTTCTGATGTAAGTCTTGCTGGGTACATTTGTACTCACGTTTGCCTAATTTATGTTTTTGCAGAGAGACTTCAGTCTCACTAGTAGTTCCGTGTGGACTTCGACGTTTAGCTTGTTACCTCAGCTACGATCTTGTGCCCTCGGCAGGATCTGCTAGATAGTCAGGCTTCTCAGCCTTTTTCATTTGTAGATGTCTGTACTCAGACATGTTAAGCTTCCGCATGTGCTTTGACTTGTATGCTCTGAATGTTGGGTCATGAGACCCATGTTTGTAATATCTCGCTCCTCGGAGCCTATTGAATAAAATACTTGAGTTGTAGAGTCATGTTGTGATGCCATGTTGTATTTGCACATATCGAGCATATTGTGTGTATGTTGTTGAAATGCTTGGTATCTGTTGGGGATATAACTACTGAGTGTAAACCGCCCAGGAGGGGCCGGTTCACCTTCAACTATATTGAAGCCCACGAAGACCCAGAAGATGGTGCTTTACTAATGAAGCTTAGAGGCCCGGAGCCCAAAGGAGGATTAGGGCCCATAGTGGTAACCGCCATGGTTATGTAACTTGTATTGTAAGTTAGGAAAGGAGAGACCGAGTCGGACACTTGTATGAGCCGGCCTCGGGACTCTGGAAACCGGTCGGGCGTCAACCCGTGTATATAAGGGGACGACCCGACGGCGGTTCAGGGACAAGAAACAACAACTAGAGACCCAGGCAAAGCGTATTTGCTCCCTGGTCATCGAAACCCAATCAATCCCATCACAACTAGACGCAGGCTTTTACCTTCATCGAAGGGGCCGAACTAGTATAAAAACTCCCATGTCCTTTGTCCGGTTTAACCCCTTCAAGCTAACCCGCTGCGATGGCTCCACAACTAAGTCCTTCCATGAGGACATCTGACGTGTTAATTCCATGACAGTTGGCGCCCACCGTGGGGCTATCGCACGATGGTTTCGAGTTCTTGAAGGGCAGCTTTGAAGGACTCAAAGGGTACGCGGTCGGCCGGATGACCAAGAGTCGTCGCGGCAAGCTCTACATCGACGACGAAGGATGGGGCCCCGAGGCCGGCTCAATCGAGTACGGGTACCGGGTCCCCTTTGGCGGAATTCATGTCTTCATCGGCAAAATCGGTGAACCGGGCCCTGAGCCGGACATCTGCACCGACCTCGTCGAAATGGCTCAGCGTGCGAGTCCTGCCCGGGTTAAGCCCGCCATGAAGCGTGCGTTCGTAGGATGTGTCCATGGGATCAGATCTAAACCCATGTCTGAAGGCGAGACGACCGTTTATTCTGACGGCGAGTCATCCACTGGTGAAACCGAGTCCCTGTACCAAATTCATGATGGTGTGTTCGAAGGATATTCTGATGGCAACAGTATTTCGGACCTCCTTGAACCGCCAAGTCGGGTTGCTGTTTTCATGGCCGGAACACAGCCCACTTTGCAGTCTTCATCTACAGCAGCAATGAATTCCGAATCAGCAGCCGCGGCAGGAGGCACGATGCACCGACCGGCTCAAGTTCTCTCCGGTTTGATGGATGCCTGGGTGACCTTGTTGACCACGACAGTTACCCTGGCGACGCAGGATCAGCACAATGCGGACGTTGCAAAGCTAAAGGATCAGATAACACAGGCTAAGGAGGACCTGGCAGCTGAGGACGCTTGGATGGCTGAAGAAAGGGCCGCTTTGGATGCCCAGTCACATCAGATACATGCGCAGAATTACCGGCTCATGTTGGACCAGAATGCATCAAACGACGTAATGCGAAGGAAGTACCGATCGCATATGCAGCCGGTCTTCGAAGGACTGAATCTCTTTAATACGCCGTGGGCTGGGCCGAGTAATCCGGCACCTGTAAACCGGACCAACGCGCCTAGGGCAGCGCCGGATCAACCTCGGATGATGGAACCACCTCGCCAGACGGATAACCTGCCGCAATACGTGCTAACACCATCGGGTCACTTTTCGAGCCCTTTGGATAACATGATTGCTACAACATCTCGCCTGGCAGCTATTCCAATGGAGGGCGATTCACTAGCAGCGGTTGAGACGCGGCGGGCCAGTGTTCTTCTTCAAACCGCCGTGGTGCAGCAGCAGGCTTATTCCTATAGCCGAGATAGAATTCATTCGACCCCATGTCCGAGCAAAAGCTATAGCAGGCACATGGATGAACCGGAAGTGTCTAGCAGTGCGCGGTGCTGTAATGTCCCCCAAGGACCCAATCCGGCGCGTGGTGAGGTAAATGCTCAGGATGTGGTGGATAATGGTAGAGCACAAGGGGAGGACGCTTTGGCGGCACAATATGCGGGTCGTTATCAACCCGCCCCGGTTTAGCCAGCGGCATCAGTAGACCGAGGCACCGGGCTCACCTTCAGTTCCTGGGGAGTACCGTGTCTCATTCCGGCTCTCCGTAATGTGCGACTGCCTAAGGATTTCAAGGGTCCACGTAAGGTGCCTAATTACACCGCTGATCAGCCAGCTAAGGCGTGGGTTGAGAGTTACGAGATGGCAATGGAGATGCTGGATGTGGATGAAGCGGCCTGTGCAAAGTACTTCACTATGATGTTGGAAAGGATAGCCCGTACTTGGTTGAAAAACTTACCAGCCAACTCCATCGAGTCATGGGACCAGTTGAGGGCCCAATTTATAGCCAATTTCAAAGATACGTGCAAACAGCCTATGCCCATTGTGGATCTGGATGCCTGTGTTCAAGGAGAGAACGAGTCAACAACCCATTGGGTGCTCCGGGTTTCAGAGGTTTTGCACTCGTCAGACCGGATTAACGCTGGCCAGGCGATCATAACGTTAGAGCGTAATTGCCGGTTTAAGTCTCTGAAGAGGAAGTTCGGACGGCTTAAGCGCCACTACAATGACATGGGAACCCTTATGGCAGCCTTGGTGAAGTATGCCGATTCTGATAATACCAAGGATCTTAATTCTGATGAGGAGAAATCGGAGAAGGGAAAGAAGAACGACGGTGCAAAGGGACAGCAACACAACCAAGGGTGCCATGGGAATAATGGTAAGCGCAAAACATGGTAGTCGATGCTCTAGCGCCCACCCCCTCCTTCGCGCCATCCTCACCGGTGCATTGCACCATGACCATCGGCGAGGCCCATGCCCAATATATGGACAGGGTGAGGCAGATGCGTGAGGAGCAGTTCCGGGAGGCGCAGGCCGACGTCGCCTACAACCACCATCTCCTCCAGGAGCACCTGCAGGCGGAGGAGCAGATCGCCGAGGAGCGGGCGGAGCAGGAGGCGCTGCTCGAATCGTACTGCTCCGCCTGCAAGGGCCGCATCAAGCGCTGGCGGTACCGCATGCGGGTGGTGGAGGATGCGGCCGCCTACAAAGAGGCTAGCAAAGAGGGTGATGAAACGGGTGAGGCGCTGTTTGGCGAGACCGAGGACGAGGCAGAGGACAATGCCGGCTCCGACGAGTCCCCGCTCCGCTGGCATCAACGAGGCCCTGCTCCGCTGAGGCCCCGCGGCGCCAGCAACGAGGCAGAGGACACCGCCGGCTCCGCCGAGGCCCCGCGGCACCAACAACGAGGCAGAGGACACCGCCGGCTCCGCCGAGCCTCCGCCCCACCAACAACGAGGCAGAGGACATCGCTGGCTCAGCCGAGGCCCCACCCTTGCCGGCAACGTGGGGGAGGATTTCCACCGCTCCGCTAAGGCGCCGCCCGCCGGCAACGAGATAGAGGACATCGCTGGCTCCGCCGAGGCCTCGCCCCGCTGCCAATGAGGCCACGCCACACAGAAAACAAGGAAGAGTAGAACACGGTAGGTCGCCACCGCTCGGGTCCAAGTAAGGCCACCGCTGCTACCCTCCGATTGAAGCCAAGCTAGGCATGTTGACCATTGACGGCCGGTTAGCTTCTTGGCAGCGACATGAAGTCGGAGAGCTGCGCTGGAGAAGAACGCTACTTCTACTTAACTGCTGGTGCAGTTGGCTGACTGACACGTGGGCCCAATAGGCCACATGTTAGTTACACAACTGCACCTGCAGTTAAGTCACTGAAGCTTCTGTTCGGCTCAGCGGGACACAGGTGGGTAGCTTCGGTCAATTAATTATACCTCAAGTGCACCCCTTTTTAGTTGAAGAATGTATGCAATGTAATGAAATCCGGCATGTTTATATGAAATCCGACCGTGTATGAATGAATTTATTTCGATTAGTTCGAATTCCTGTATCACTGGAATCGGATGAACATGCAAAACAATACGTACTAGCATTATTCCCAGGGTGATCACCTTGTTTGCAGTAGTTTCACATGTACTCCCTCCGGTCCTTTCTAGTCTGCATACAAGTTTTGTCTACAGTCAAAGTATCTCTACTTTGACCAATCTTATACAAAAAAGTATGCACTTTCATAATGTGCAAAGTAAAAAGGAACATAAGGAGTACAAAGAGTTTGAGCAGCTTTTTAGCGTTTCTGTACATTGCAATCAAACACACAGGCCTGGCAATTCATAGAGAACATTCAAAACAATCGATGATTATGCATCTCAGCGACTCACATGTCAGAGGCAATATTTACTTCACAACTAAAGAATAAACAAAAAATTGATCGATGCTGCTGACAGCAAAGGGCGTCCCATTCGAAAATATCAAACGCATATCTTGCTAAAATCAATGAGCAAAATTTGACAAGGTTGTCCCATTCCAAAATATCAAATGCCTAGGATTGTGGAATGTGCAGGGTTTGCCATTAGTTCGGACATTGACATGGCACCTCGTGCTAAATAAACCAGTTGTTCTTTTTGTGCAGTTCCACCAAAATCAACCAAATTCGCGCATAGCTTGTATGATTTTGCCCTTATATGTTGCAACACCTTGAAATTATGGGAACCTCCTTTCTTGTGGTGGAAATGAATGATTCGATGTATTCATGAACATTTTGTGCAGTTCCCATTGAAATCAAGCTGAGCACCCCTGTTTGCACAAATACAAAAAAGTGATTAGTATAAAGCAAACTGTACTATGAATTGACAGTTTCAATAGGCACATACATGGTCCATGTAGAGCACACTTTTAGAAAAATGGAACTCACTAGAAAGAATCCTAGAACAGCATTGTACTCGCGCATCACAACAAAAAAATGGAGATTTGTCAGTCCTTCTGAGATGAAGTTAGTTTGGCCTTGTGGGGAGTAATATAACCATCCTTCAATTGCTCCTTCTGATGAGAAGATAGACAGGGCTTCTTCATCCTGGCATAATCGGAACTAGTCACTTCACGTACTCCATATTCTTCTTCAGAGGAAGATGATCCTGTTGTGCAAAGACAAGAGGACTACTAAATGCTAGCATCCCTGTTTGCTCGAAAAAAGGAAATGAAATATTTAAAACAACACATATGAAGCACTTCTCAAGGACAATACCACTTTTTCATCACAGTATCTAAACATTAGCACAACACCAATAGAGATGACAAAGCTCAATCATATGGATGAAATTAGTGGGCGAGTACCAACCTTTGTCAGGAGGCTGATTGTGTAGAGCATACAGATGAAGCACTTCTCGGAAACCATCTGTTGCTATCTACGGGGGTGGCCATGCTTACTATATACTCCTCGATTAGTTTAATGTTTCCAACATCTTCTTGTGCAGTTCCACTAAAACATATGGTATCTTCAAAGAAGATTCCTGTTTGCACAAGTAGAGAATGGCATCAAATTAGTGGCAAAACAATTGCTCGTTCTAGCCATAGCAATAAATTAAGATGCAAAACTATATCATTACTTGTGTCATCACAGTTCCAGTGCTTCATTACAGCACCGGGAGTTGATTTTTGTTTTTCTTCCGCTTGTTCTTCCACTTGGTTCAATAAGAAGACCTCTCATGATGCAAAATTCAAACAACTCACAAGAAGAAGATCTGAACCAAATTTGCCTTAACGGATAGGAAGTAAGATCTCCTCTTGTGCAGTTCCACTAAGATCAAGCAATCAAGCAACATTATCGGTGTGACATTTTGGTTGAACTGCACAAAACACTCTTAAAACAAAAGTGTTTTGTGCAGTGCAACAAAAGGTCACAATGGCAACGAGGTGAAGTAGATAACCCTGTTTACACAGAGGTGCAAAGGAAACAATTAGTGGTCAATAACGATGGATGACACAGAAGCCAACAAAAAGAAGCATCTACCTTATCTAAATGGGAAAGAAAGCAAGATAGTAGCATTTCTCAAATGGTGGCATTGATTAATATTAACATAGAGATTATATTAACAATAAAATTTGTTAAACATGTAATTTGCTTTTAACTGTGGCATTGCATCAATTTTCCAGCGGCATTATTAGAGGGTGTTTGTTTACAAGGACATTTTGGTGTAGGGACTAAAAAAACTCCGTGTCAGTCCCATCTAAACCAAACATGAGGGACTTTTAGGGACTAAAAGTGGGCATTTGGGACTAAAGAAAGAAGACCCCGAGGGAGTCTTTTTGGGACTTTTTCCAACAGTTGCCCTTGCCATGCATCGCACCTTGTTTCTATTAGTTCATTACTAGGGGTAACATGGTCTTTTAGCATGTCATTTAATAACCTCTAGTCCATGTTTAGTCCCTAGAACCAAACAGGTAGGGACTAGGGAGTTTTTAACCAAACAAGGCCTTAGATTTAACAACAGCTAATGAGTTGCACGGGACAGTGGACGCACCAGCACCATGTGCATCTACCGATGTACTGTGGTCATGCACAGTCTGTTGCAACAAAGAACAAACAACCAGGGAGCATATTTGTGTTGGTCCCAGTTTTGTTATCTTTAGACACCTTTCCCTATGTGAGCGCAGCAAATCTAGTCCTGCTTAAACTCTACAGCCTTGTCCCTTCCTTTCCTTTTTGCACTAGTACTTTCTCCATTCCTTTCCTCTTTGAACCACGTCCTAGATTCATGCTATACAACTTTCCCCCTTAATTTCCTCTTTGAACCACGTCCTAGATTCATGCTATATACAACTTTTCCCACTACTTTCCCCCACTACTTTCCTGTTTGAACCACGTCCTAGATTCATGGTATACATGCAGCTAGAGCAATGCATGTGGAGTAAGTAAAATATACCTTAAGGTTCTTGGGGCGTGGTTCGGTGGGCGATGGGACGACGGTGAAGAAGGGGTCGGAGGCCCTCCCGCGCCGCCGCTGGGTGGAAAGTGAACAGCTACGCCGGTAGTGGATTCCCTCCCTCACCGATGGCGACAGCGTTAAGCCTCCTTCCCTTCCCGGTGGATGGATCCTGCCGGCTCTTTGAGCAGCAGTGAGGGGAATGAGAGGCCAACGATGTCTTGTTTAGATCTGAAGAGGGCGAGAGAGTGTGAAGAGAGCAACTACAAGCGCTGAGGCTCCAGTGGGAGAGGGCGAGAGAGTGTGAAGAGAGCAAGTACAAGCGCTGAGGCTCCAGTGTGTATATATATACTGGAGAGAGAGTGTGAAGCGTGCAAACCCTAGAAAACATTTTGACCAGTCAAAGAATCCTCCTGGCAAAAATTATGCTCAAGTGTAGTTATGAAACCCGAGACCTCAAGTTTGATGAGCCAACAGGCTAACCAGCTACACAACCCTCCCATTATGTTCAACGAGAGGAAAATAACCTTTTATACATTCCTGCATTCGTATGACAAGCATGCCGTGTTTTTTTTTGTGTGTGTGTGGGAGTCATTGGGATTTCAATCATAATCGTGTCATGTGGCTTTGGTGGTAAGACTATCAACAGTGGTGCAGAAATAATGCAGCCTTAGTGACCTTACCTCTCTCCACGTAGTACGTTGGGTCCCACCAGTCAAAGGGTGAAACAAACAAATTAATAAGGAAAATTAAAAGCGCCAGCGGTGTATCTTACCTCACACATCTCGCTACTGCTCGAGAACACTGTCCAATTGATCCCTTTGTTTGCTCACATACTATTTTAAGTGAATCCTTATTATAACATGCACACAAATTTTGGGCACTTGTATTCGACTTAAGTCAGTGTGCCATCGTATCTCGTATACTTACTACTCCCTCTGTCTAGGTGTAATAAGTCACGTTAGAAGGTGCAACGGGACCAAGGTGCATGCGTGTGCGTGTGTGTGTTTAACAGCATGTGTGTGTTAGAGAGTGCGACAGATCGACCTACTCCTACAGAGAGATGGTGTGTAGTGTACGATTTTAGCCACGAGAGTTGGTGCATCCTCTCGTTTCCGGGCGTGTCCGGTAGGGACATGGGGAAAGCTGCCACGCCCGCTCCTGACCAGCGTGGCCCACCCAAAGCCCCTCCATCACCCGCGCATGCTTCCCGCCCGAAACGGTCAGCGCCTCTCCAAAGAATCGGTGCCGCATTCATGCCCGGGCAGAGCGGACGCGACCTCTCACTGGCGCAAGAGTGATGGTTGCTTCGTCCGTCCAACTTACTGCTGGGTCTATGTGATTTGACGGCTCATTGGTCTTTATTACTAAGGTGGTAGGACTGCTGGATGTCCCACGCTTTCGGCGAAAGGAGGTACTACTACTACTAGATTACAATTTTCTCCATTCTTACAGCGGAGGACTGCAAGAGCAGTGAAAACACGCAGGCTCAGTGATTACATCGCCCACCTCACACTATCACCGTGCGACACCTAACTCTTTACATAGTACTCCCTCCATTCCTAAATATTACTAGATGAGTCCCTGCGCGTTGCCGCGGAACAGCGGTATATCTCTCTGCGCAAAATTATCGATTTCATAGAACTAAAAAAAACTCGATAACCGTATGACAAATGTGGTAGCCAAACTAAATAAACTCCCATCATCATTTAGATCATCCCACCTAAGGAAAAAAGATCAGCCAACTCCTACTGCATAATGGGATTATATTTTTCTTTTTGACATGTTAATGGGACTTAAAAGCTCACTTACATGCATGCTACTGGTGCATGCTTGCATGCAGACATGTTGATATGATTTAAAACCCACTCACATGCATGTGCCACGGTATTTCTGCATGCTTGCATGTGGCTTAATGTGGAGCCTATCAACGTCTAGATCAGACGGCTATTATGGACTGATTTACTTCATCTAAAAGCTACATCAATTTTGATGACGTGGCTCAAGGAGAGGATAGAGAATTCCTAGTAGTGGGGGCTAGCTATTACTAGTAGGTAAGTCTTTGTAGAGATTCCACTAGGTGAACTACATACGGAACAAAATGAATGAATCTACACTTAAAATGCATCTATATACATCCGCATGTGGTTCATGGTGAAATCTCTACAAAGACTTATATTTAGGAACGGAGGAAGTACTAGTAGAGTACTATGTACTGTAATTTATCAGCGAGATAAATTTGTACAATGCTATGAAGCTTCCATCTCCTATTACATGTATCTTGCGTCCAAGGTTGCCCGTTGCAACATTTCATCAAATACAAAGGAGACTAACATGCATGCTATTGCATCTTAATGATTGATAGATCATATCAAATATGTACTCCCTCCGTTCCAAAATAAGTGTCTCAACTTTGTGCAAACTTTAGTACAAAGTTGTACTACTACTAAAGTTGACACTTATTTTGGAACAGAGGCAGCTAAAGAAAAAAAATGATACATGCAGTCCCTAGCCCTTGAACCCTGAACCCTGACCAGGCTTCAATTTATTGGCAATGTTCGAGCTTCCTAATAGATGAAGTTTGCAAACTTTTGACCATCGAATAATTTTGTGCAGTTTCACCAAAATCGAGACGAGCATCCCTGTGGCAATGAAATTTAAGAAGCGTGATTAGAATAAGATTACTGGGACTAGTTGATGAGACATAAACTCATCACAAATACAGTACATAGAAGCCAGTAGAGGTTTCCCTCAAAAAAAAGAAGAAGCCAGTAGAGGTATCAGGTATGTGCGGGGCAAAGAAGTAGAGAAATATCCACAGGGAGTGATGTGGGCAGCTGGAGCAGTGGTGCATGCCGGCTGTAAAGGGAGTTGTACCTGAGGGAGGTAGCTCAACCTTGAGGAGGGCGGCGGGAGGCGGCAACTGCCCACGTCACGGCAGTGAGCAAGTGACGAAGGTAACCTCACCGGTTTTGTGAGAGAGAACGGCGGGGACCCCTGATCGGGACGTGCCGACAGTGGGTTTTCGTCATCGGCGACGGCCACCGCATCTACACTAAGCATCCACCCCTTCCCCAAGCGGACGTGATCCACTGGGATGTTAGATATGTGGCCATAGTCGTTTTGTGCGAGAGAGTGTGAAGAGAGCAACCCCAGCAAGCAACCGTGTAGGCTGGCCCGTCCTGACTATGTATATAGTGGAGCGCTCGCGCGTGTAGGAGTGAACTTCTCTTCAAAATATTAACCCTGCGATTGGCTCTTCGCCTCTTCGGGAAGTTGAGCAATAATGGTAGTGCAGTATATATCGTTCTGGCTATATGATACCAAATGAATTGCTGCACGTCCACCACGTGGGCGAGGGTCGTGGGGCGAGGGAGAGTGCTACTACCTCCGTCCTGGTTTATAGGTCCCTTTTATAGTTTGTGCCAAATTTTGACTAAAGATTTAACTAACAAAATGTTAATGCATGTCAAGAAAAATTATCTCATTGGATTCGTATTTGAACATAGTTTTCAAAAATATAATGTTTGGTGACATGCGTGAACATTTTCTTAGTTTTATCTATGGTTAAAATTTGGCACGAAATACAATGGGGACCAATAAACCCGGACAGAGGTAGTAGTACATAGAAAGCAAAATGAGTGAATCTACACTCTAAAATACGTCTATATACATCAGTATTTGGAGTATGTACTAGTAGTTCATATTGAAATCTACGAAAGGACATATATATTCCAAACAATATGACATAATCTCTATAACCAACGTAGTAGGGACGAGGAGTAAATGGAGGGAGTAGTAAAATTTTCGCCTCGTCGTGCGAGCCACCGCACGCATGGGCGAGGGAGCGGGCGTAAGGCGGAGCAAGGTTCACCTCATCCTGCAAGCCACCGCGCCCGTGGGTGGGGGAGACAGTGTACTAAGCAAGCTTCTCCTTGTTCTGCGAGTTGACGGGACACATCAAAGGTACTCTAGTGTATAGAGCCTTGCCTCTAAGGTAGGCCCCACATGGTTTGCCTCTTTTTTTAATTTAACATAACATGTCAAGTCGCAATTTGTTTGTTCACCCGTGGTAGACAATCCTCCCTCCAACAAGTGGACAACCAGTACACGTGCCAAATTACCATGTGGGCTGCCTTTTTCATACATAAATGAGCTCCCCATGTACCTGCGTGGGTGTGGTTGGGAAAGAGACGGGAGTACATGCACCGTGCATGCACCTCTTCTCTTCGTGCATGTACCCCACCTACGTGGGTGTGTGTGAGAGATACAAACCACGTTCGTGAGTGTTTTTTGTTTTGGGGTGGGGGTGGGGGTGGGGTGGGGGTTTGATTTCATGAATTATTTGTGGGAATATTTGTCGATGACATCTCAAACAAAATTTTGCATGGAATGTGTGTGAAATGGAGGCCTATCCATATCATACATAGAGGGTCGGGCAATCAACGAGAAGAGAGGGAGGGGTCATATCTATCGATAGAGTCGAAGAGAGGATCAAGTGGGTGGGTGCGAGATCGATGAAGAGAGCCATCAAAATTGTGTGTGTGTGCAAGTCAAAGATATAGTGCGACAGGCCTACCGGAACATTAGAGGGCACATGTCAAGTTTGTGTGTGGCAGGGAGACATGACTAGAGCGCTTGATGTATCGGTGTGTGTGGGGGGGAGGGGGGTGGGGGGAGGGGTTGGCAGAGGCCTAACTATAGAGGTAGAACGACTCGTATATGTGTTGAGAAGGAGAGACCCAACTATGTCTTGAGGGAGATCGGTTGACATCCATACATAACTGAAGGACGGGAATTATGATGGGACAGAGAGAGAGAGAGGAGAGAGAGAGGGAGGGAGAGGGAAGGAGAGGGGTAGAGTGCTGGATGGGTGATGGGGTTGCTTCTCAGAGATGTTGGGAGAGGCCTACTAGACAAACTGAGGGTGGAACTGCAATGTTATCGATAAGAGTGGGGATGTGTTTCTGTGTGTGCCTGTGCGTGATAGATCTGTCGGGACGCATCCATGGATGATGAAGGGTAACTATGTGTTTGGTAAGCAAACCTAACTAGATCGGTAGATCAATTGTTGTTTGTCGGAGGAAGGGAGAGACACAACTAATGAGGTAGATCGATCGACGTGTGGGTAAAAACGAGTTATAAGGACCTAGATAGCTATATGTATAGCGAGAGATCGGTCGGTGTACGTCCATTTGTTAGAGGCAAATAAGGCCCAGCGAGACGAATAGACAGAGAGAATGGAGCTAGGAGGTGGTGCGATAGGCCCAACTACTAGCTAGATAGGGGGAGGAGTGTGCGGTTGTGAGATCGATGAAAACAGGGGCGAGAGTTTACACGTGTGTCTGACCGTATGAGAGACACGAGGCAAGGACACATAAAGGAGGAGATTGAAGGTGTGTGTGTATGTTGTAGGAAGGCATCGTTGGAGAGGTTTATCGATCGGTGTGTGTCGGAAAGGAGTTGTGGAGACTCTGGGAGAACGACCTAAAGAAAAAAATGAATGTGCCCGGTGGATAGAATGCCGAGGGAGGGGGAGGGTGAGGAGGGCGTGTGCATGCATGAGAGAAAGTTAGTGGTAGCTACAAAGGTTAGAGGATTGTGTGGGTGTAAGATACTAAGAAAGATCATAATTTGATATGAAAGCGGATTCATATATTTGAATAGGAGATCATAGTGTTTTAAACATTGCATGCATGAATATAGCGGTGATACACGTGTTGTGCACATGTTATACCATAATGTGATAATGGATGGCGTTTGCAACTCACAGCTAAAGGCCGAACAATCTAAACCATACTATACATCAAACAATCTCACATTTTATTTGAATTTGTGATAATGTGTGGCGTTTGCAGCTTACAACTAAATATCGAGCAATCTAAACAATACTATATATCGAACATTCTCACATTTTATTTGAATTTGTGGTAATGTGTGGTGTTTGCAACTCACATCTAAATACTTGTAGGCGTAGGGGGTGGGGCACCATACATAATGTGATAAACACATTATACATATGAGACATGGTTTAGATTATGAAGATCTAGCTAGAGCTAGAAATGTAATGTGATTTGTAATCAAAATAACATGGATTGAAAAAATCTAGTTCGAGTTCATATAGTACACATAGTTCATATGTAACTCGAGACTAATCATGTGGTGTATTGTGAAGATAATACACAAACGATGGTTTAACTTGACAATAATGATGATTGTAGATCTTATGAAAACAGAGAAACAAATTCAAATTCTTTGACTTCACAACTATCATTACTGTAGATCTTATTCAAACTTAGTTCATATTGAAGCGGTAGTATATACATTTGGAATGCACTAAAATGTTCATTTGAGTAGTAGGTTGCATGCATTATACATGTAGTGAAATATTTTAATTGAACATAACATGAATTCAAAGTTTTGAATGACATTTGTAGTGCGCATTGATTTGGTACAGTACACGTTAGGCTTGTCCGGAAATTTCAACCCGCGCCTTGTTAGCCCGAAATATTTAAGATATATCTTTGTCTCGTTGTGCTTCGACAACTCCCTCCATCTCAACCCGCGCATTGCTATTCCAAAATTACAACGCGCGCGAAAACTCCCACCTCTTGTGAAATCCCGACACGCGAAATGCCCGTGACACCCCTGAACCGAAAGAACCGCCTCAAATCGGTGAGGGGTACTGTCGGTGTCAAAACTGGCGGATCTCGGGTAGGGGGTCCCGAACTGTGCGTCTAGGTAGACGGTAACAGGAGACAAGGGACACGGTGTTTTACCCAGGTTCGGGCCCTCTCGATGGAGGTAAAACCCTACTCCTGCTTGATTAATATTGATGATATGGGTAGTACAAGAGTTGATCTACCACGAGATCAGAGAGGCTAAACCCTAGAAGCTAGCTTATGGTATGATTGTTGTTCGTCGTATGGACTAAAACTCTCCGGTTTATATAGACACTGGAGAGGGCTAGGGTTACACAGAGTCGGTTACAATGGGAGGAGATCTACATATCGTATCGCCAAGCTTGCCTTCCACGCCAAGGAAAGTCCTATCCGGACACGGGACGAAGTCTTCAATCTTGTATCTTCATAGTCTGGGAGTCCGGCCAAAGGTCATAGTCCGGCCATCCGGACACCCCCTAATCCAGGACTCCCTCAGTAGCCCCTGAACCAGGCTTCAATGACGACGAGTCTGGCGCGCAAATTGTCTTCGGCATTGCAAGGCGGGTTCCTCCTCCGAATACTTCATAGAAGATGTTTGAACACAAGGATAGTGTCCGGCTCTGCAAAATAAGTTCCACATACCACCGTAGAGAGAATAATATTTACACAAATCTAATCTACTGACGTATTCCATAGTGTGACATCACACCACGGCCAAGCCTTTATTCGAACCGTTTTACTGTTCCACGTTAGTGCGTTTAGCGAGGCGGTTTCCTTGGTACGTCTTGTCAAAGCAGAGATCGTGTCCCCTTATTCCGGGATTCTCATCAATACAGGCGTGGGTAACCCAACCACGCCATTATTCGCGGCACTTGGGAGATAAGCGAGTTTTATTAGGCTGGTGGGGGCTCATAGTTTCGGGCTCCCATATAAGGGGATAAGGATCCACCCTTTCCATCTACGCCTTCTTCCTCCTTTGCTTATGCATTCCTGCGCACTCGAGCTCCAGCGCCCCAGTCCGCACTTCCCACCTCAACCTTCTCCAACCATGTCCGGAGCAGGAGGTAGATGGATGGCCTCCACCGTCACGGAGGGGCACATCAAAAAGTTGAGGAAAGCCGGATACTTGTCTAACGACATCGTGCACCGGCTCTCAGATGAGGGGCAACTTATCCCCACCCCTAGGCCCCATGAGAGGGTCGTGTTTCTCCCCCATTTCCTCTACGGACTGGGCTTTCCTCTTCACCCGTTCGTCCGGGGGCTCATGTTCTACTACGGCCTGGACTTCCATGATCCGGCCCCGAACTTCATCCTAAATATCTCGGCGTTCATCGTCGTGTGTGAGGTCTTCCGCCGCATCCAGCCTCACTTCGTCTTATGGATGAAGACCTTCAATGTCAAGCCTAAGGTTGTGGGCGGCCGACAAGCGGAGTGCGGAAGCGCCATGGTGGGCAAGATAGCCAACGTTACATGGCTCGAGGGCGCCTTTGTGGAAACCATCAAAGGGTGGCAATCGGGGTGGTTCTACATCACCGAGCCGCATGACCCTGAATGGGCAGCTGCCCCCGAATTCCGATATGGCATCCCCACACGGCTCACCTCATGGAAAGAGACGGGCTTGTCGCGGGGTAATTCGGCTGAGGTGACCGGACTTCAAACCTGCGTCAAAGACCTGATCGACAGGAAGGTTAAAATCGATCGTCACCGTAGTCCAGGTCATGCTCTTCCGCCGGATCCTCCCGTGTGAACGACGGGCTTTAAATCTGTGGGAATTCGACCCGGCCCAGCACCAAACTTTGTCCAGGCTCTTCGACACAACGCATGAAGATGCCTGGAATGTGCTTTTCAAGAGCTCTGAGGTTCACCCTCCCATTACCGAGTATCGCGGATTCTGCGCGAAGCGTCAAGCCAGCGCGGTAAGCTCAATTTACCCATCACGGGGTATTTGTTTTCCATAGTTTGACTCTATGCGGGATATAAACTCCCATTCCTTTAACATGACTGGCAGAAGAAGGCCGGACAGATCAACTGTCCGGCTCCTTTGCCCGAAGACCCAACGGACATCCGTTTGACAAAGCTGCTAGTTCCGGCACCCCACGTGGTGCCGGAGAAGAAGGCCAAGAAGAAGGCCACGGGGACTCGAAAGAGCTCCCGACGCCTGGTGGTGTCGGGCTCATCACCTGACGACCCCGAAGCGCCCTCCGCCTCCGAAGACGAGGAGGAGGAAGAATAAGCCTCTCACCCTCCAGCGGGGGAAGGAAAGAAAAGGAAGGCCGCCCCAACTGGGGAGGCCGGAGGGTCCAAGAAGGGGAAGACCCTTCTTCTGGACTACGCCTCTGACGCAGACGACGGAGGAGAGGAATGGCCATCCAGGGTCGAGCCCCTGGCAAAATCGTAAGTATCCGGATACCAGAATAACTTATGGCGTTCCTCTATTGTACAATACCTTCTAACGCCGAATTCAATCATGCAGTCCGCCCAAGGCTCAGCTCGGCGATTCGTCAAGCGGCTCCCTAGATTCGTCGGATGTGAATAGTGCTTCACTCCCGACGGCCTCCTCCCCTCGCCCTACGGATGATGCCGAGGTGGAGTCCGAAAAGGGACTAAACCAGGAGGAGGTGGTCCTGGAGGCGCCTCAAGGCGACCTCCCAGACTCCAGGCCCAAAGGGGATGAAGCCCCAGAGGGATCTAAGTCCGGCCCTGGGCAGGACACCGCTACGGAACCTTCAGTGGTTCCGGAGTCCGGCAGGAGGCCCCTTCGTAAGAAGGGCAAGCCTACGATGCCGGCGGCCTCCGTCCAACCGGAGGCGCCGGACAATTTGCTGGAGGTGCTTAACGGCGCCTCCATCGACGAGGAGCACCGCACTGTTATGAGTGTGGTGATTCAGAAGGTTCAGTCTGCCAAGAGCGGGCTGACAGAAGCCTGTACCAGCCTTCTAACAGGCTTTGAGGTAAGTATTTAAAACATATAAAAATGTTACCGCATAGACAGTAGCCCCTGATGCTCAGTTTGGTGTTCGGAAAGAAAACCCGGACTGAGGATCTAAAAACGATATACGCAGGAGTCTAACATAAATATGTTAATATGGGAATGCAGGCTGCGCTGCTAACCTCTGCCGCACTGACTGCGGAGGTCGACGCATTGAAGCAGAGCCTCGAGCGGTCCGAGAACGAGCTCGGCCGTGCCAAGAAGCATCTCGAGGACAAGGAAGGTTTGTAGTACCTTATGTAAGTATATAAAAAATACCTGGTTGCAAATAATGACAGGACCAACGTGAATGTTGCAGGGGCCACATCCGAGGTGGCGGCCCTAAAGGAAGTGATGTACAAGGCCAAAGACAATGTGGCCCTGGAGCGCACTGAGCGAGAAAAGCAGGAGGCGCAGGTGGCGGAGGTGCGGCAAGAGCTCTATTCCCTCGTGAAGAAACATGAGAGTTTAGAGCTTGACTCGAAGACTCGAGAGTCCGAGCTTGCATCGGCACTTGAAAGCGCCAAATCTGCCAAGGCAAGCACTTGAAAGCGCCAAATCTACCCAAAAAGCTCTCCAGGAGATTGAGGCGATGAAAAAGATTGCGGCAGGTAAGGCATTCTTTATGCAAAGCAAGCACGTGAAAGTAAATTACATGTTACTTACCCGAATCTGGAGCTCTCCAGGAGCATTCGCAGATCTGCCCCGCCGTGTATCTGACGCCGCCGCATTCTACCGGGCCGAGGAAGGGAGCTCAACCGAGAAGGTGTTCTGGTCCTAGTATGTTGAGGCCGGACACCCGGTGCCCCTGAGCGACCAGCTGAAGCGGCTGGTCAAGCTTCATAAGGCAGCCGAACAGGCCATGAAGGGCCTGATAGGCCGGCTATGGCCTAGGGAGGCCATTCCTTTGAGCTACTTTGGGTTGGTGCGGCGGCTGGTGGATGCCTGTCCATGGCTTGAAGTCATCAAGCGCTCCGTTTGCATCGAGGGCGCTCGTAGGGCTTTTGCCCATGCTAAAGTGCACTGGGGCAAGCTGGATGCTGAGAAGCTGGTGAAGGATGGGCCACCGGAGGGGAAGGAGCATCGCAGGCCCGAGATGTATTATGAGGGCGTCCTAAAGGGTGCCCGTCTTGTAGCGAATGAATGTACCAGGGATGTAATTTTTGAGTAAACTCGCTCGTGTTTATCCTGTGCGCTGAAAACTTGTTCATATGCGCTAAGCAACACTTTTTGAATTTGAAATATTACCTTTTGTGTGGCCGTTTATTAAATCTTAGAGATGCAAGTCGTCGGCTTCTACCCCCATGCCACGAGTGCTGGGGTTTTCGGGATAAACTTGAGCGCTCTTGTTCCCATTCTTGGGTCCGTCTAGGGAGGCGCTCAGCACAAGGAACAAGGCCATCGGACTTATAATGCTTTATCACTCTCACTTAGCCATAGAATTCTATAATTTTAAATTTCGGCGAAGCCCCTAGTATTTGGAAGACCGATTTTGGGGCGCTATCCACGCCTAGGCCGGATAAATCCAGCTCCTCGCTCTAAGCGGCATAAGTCTTTAGGGACTCGAAAAACCTCTCGAACAGCGACCGGTCTCTCGCCCTATCATGACGATCGGTTTTAGCTTTCTCTACTGAGGTGTTAACCCAGCTCAACTGGGGCACAATCGCAGTAGTTCTCCCAGCGCTACCTTAGCCGACATTGCGGAACATAAGGTACCAAAACATGGGAGCTGGGCAAACCCAACTATTGACCCAAGACATGATTCGGAGCCGATGCATATAGTGCTATAAGTTCGGGGTGCCGCACTCATGAGAGTGTTCGGTCTTCTCACACCGTATTATGGGGTACTTAAGCCCCTGGTGTATTGGCCGTACCAAAGTGTACGGTTGCATAATGTCATGACTGAACATATTTATATAAAAATAAATGAATACAATAACAGACAAGAGCTATGTATTGTTTATTAAAAAGGGGCTGCTATGAGAGCAGGATGATACAAATAGTGCAATACGCAAGAGATGGGATTATTTGACATGTCCCCCTCCAGGGGCAAGCTGGGAGACATTAAGTAAGACATGTATTTAGCTTGTTATAGAGACCACCTGGACATGTGACGTGGCTTGTTGTGTCCCTGGCTGTTGCATCGTGTGTTCTGCGAGTGTATTGCCAGACAGGCCTTCCGAATGGTGGAGTCCTGAAAGTATATATAAAAAGAAAAAGGAAGAAATGGCAAAATTGGGAGAACCTAGTGCGGTTGAGCCGCATTCTGGGCGTGCCGTGGTTGTGCCCCTCCCCTTATGCCCATGGTATTTCTAGAGCATAATTATGTACGCGTGGTACTGCTATCGCAATCCCGCGAGGGCTGGGGTTGGGGCCGCACTGCTATGCTTTCTCAGAACGCGCCAGACGGTTTTGTTGTAGGTTACTTCGGGCGCGCTTGACGTTGTCCAGATGTTTAACAGCCGGATTGGATGATTGCCTTGAGAGGCTACTTTGTACATTCGCCGCCAGGGCCGCCGTGTGCTCCTCTGTTCGGAGAGAGCATTCGGTGTTTCCATTGACCGTAATGACTCCGCGAGGGCCTGGCATCTTGAGCTTGAGATATGCGTAGTGCGGCACCACATTAAATTTTGTGAATGCGGTTCGTCCGAGCAGGGCGTGATAGACACTGCGGAACGGGACTATGTCGAAGATTAACTCTTCGCTTCGGAAATTATCCGGGGATCCGAAGACCACTTCGAGTGTAACTGAGCCTGTACAGCTGGCTTCTACACCTGGTATGACGCCTTTAAAGGTCGTCTTTGTGGGTTTAATCCTTGAGGGATCTATACCAATTTTTCACACTGTATCCTGATAAAGCAGGTTCAGGCTGCTGCCGTCGTCCATGAGGACTCTAGTGAGGTGAAATCCGTCAATGATTGGGTCTAGGACCAATGCGGCAAATCCGCCGTGATGAATGCTAGTGGGGTCGTCCCTTCGATCAAAAGTGATCGGGCAGGAGGACCATAGGTTGAACTTTGGGGTGACTGGCTCCAACACATAGACGTCCTTGAGAGCACGCTTCCACTCCCTTTTGGGGATATGGGTTGCGTATATCATGTTCACCGTCCGCACTTGTGGGGGGAAACCCTTCTTTCCTCTGTTGTTCGGCGGCCGGGGCTCCTCCTCGTCATCGCTATGCAGCCCCTTGTCTCTGTTTTTGGCACTTAACTTGCTTGCCTGCTTGAACACCCAACAATCCCTGTTGGTGTGATTGGCTGGTTGTTCGGGGGTGTCGTGTATCTGGCACGAGCGATCGAGTATCCGGTCTAAACTGGATGGGCCCGGAGGATTTCTTTTGAATGGCTTCTTTCGCTGACCAGGTTTAGAGCCTCTGAATCCGGCATTAATTTCCGTATCCTCGGTATTATTGCCGTTAATGCGGCGCTTGTGCTTGTTACGATGTGACCTGCCATTGTTGTCCTTGGTATCTGAGTTACCAGGGCTCTTGGTCATGTTATTGCTTCGAGCTAGCCAGCTGTCTTCTCCCGCGCAAAAGCGGGTCATGAGTGTCGTGAGGGATGCCATAGATTTCGGCTTTTCCTGTCCTAGGTGCCGGGCAAGCCATTCGTCTCGGATGTTGTGCCTGAAGGCTGCAAGGGCCTCTGCGTCCGGACAGTCAACTATTTGATTTTTCTTGGTTAGGAACCGCGTCCAGAATTGTCTGGCCGATTCCTCTGGATGCTGAATTATGTGGCTTAGGTCATCGGCGTCTAGTGGTCGCACATAAGTACCCTGGAAGTTGTCAAGGAATGCAGATTCCAGGTCCTCCCAGCAACTAATTGACTCTGCTGGCAGGCTGTTAAGCCAATGCCTAGCTGGTCCTTTAAGCTTGAGCGGGAGGTATTTGATGGCGTGTAGATCATCACCACGGGCCATGTGGATATGAAGGAGGTAATCCTCGATCCATACCGTAGGATCTGTTGTGCCATCGTATGATTCGATGTTTACGGGTTTAAAACCCTCGGGGATTTGATGATCCATTACTTCGTCTGTGAAGCATAGTGGGTGTGCGACGCCTCTATATTGGGCTATATCACGACGTAGCTCGGATGAGCTTTGTCTGTTGTGTTCGGCCTGGCCGTATTTGCCATATCCGGCATCACGGTTGTCGTCACATGACGTGGGGCACCCACGCGATCCGTAGATTGATCTTGTTTGCGTTGCCTTATCCTCCAATATGTCTCGTAGGTCTGGTGCGTTTCCCCATGCTCTAGTATTTTTTGAGTGGCGCCAGGGTGCGGCTTGAGTTGAGGGCCGAAAGGCCTCTCTGTCGCGACCACGGGGTGGCCGATCGGCCACATCATACGCTGGTGATGTAGGTTTAGTTGCTTCCTCCTCTAGTTGGGGTAGCAGCCTGCCCTTTGGGTAGCTCTTGGAGGGGCATTTGAGTTTGTACTCCTCGGCCGCCAGGACTTCAGTCCATCTGTCGGCTAGCAAATCTTGGTCAGCTCTAAGCTGCTGCTGTTTTTTCTTGAGGCTGCTTGCCGTGGCCATAAGCCTACGTTTGAAACGCTCTTGTTCGACGGGAACCTTTGGCAAGACAAATTCGTCGTCGTCGAGGCTTGCCTCGTCTTCGGAGGGAGGCATATAATTGTCGTCCTCGACCTCCCTGTCTGCCGCTCTCTCATGAGAGCTGGCTTCTTCGTCCTCCTGCGCTGAATCCTGCTGGAGGGCGTTGTCTTCGGCACTGTCCGGGGTGTTGTTATCTCCAGTGCCGGACTCGCCGTTTTTGCTTTGGTGGGATTTAGAGCGGCGCCGCTGACACCGGCGCTTAGGTTGTTTCTTGGAGGGGTCATCCTCCATTTTTTCATCACCATTCCCTGCTTTCGGGTTGTCCACCATGTATATGTCATATGACGAGGTGGCTTTCTAGTGCCCTATAGGTGCTGGTTCTTGGTCGTCTCCGTCATCGGCGTCCAAACCGTCGATGTCTTCAGAGTCGAAGTCGAGCATGTCGGTTAAATCGTCGACAGTGGTTACGAAGTGGGTGGTGGGTGGGTTTCAAATTTCTTCATTGTCCGCATCCCAACCTTGCTGACCATAGTCCGGCCAGGGCTCTGCAGACAAAGAGAGAGACTTTAGTGAATTCAGGATGTCGCCAAAGGGCAAGTGCTGAAAGACATCCGCGGCGGTGAACTCCATGATCGGAGCCCAATTGGATTCAATCGGAAGGGGTGCGGAAGATTCGGAGTCCGGAAAGGAGTCCGGCACCTTGGAGTCACATGCCTCACAAAGGACTAGGCTGGTATTCGGCTTGATCGCTGTAGAGATTGTAGCTCCTGGGGCGGCGGCCAACCGTCCGTCCCCGACTGACGCGGTCGACTCCAAGCTAAGGGTCGGAGCGGACACCTGAGCGGTACTCTGGGCGCTGTCTGGCGGCAGAGCTAGATCATGCCCATCGTGACAGTGCGATGCGCTCGGCCGTGGCTCGAATCCGTCGATGATCAAGTCCCCGCGGATGTCAGCCGTGTAGTTTAAACTTCCAAATCTGACCTGATGGCCAGGGGCATAGATTTCGATCTACTCCAGACGGCCAAGCGACTTGGCCTGCAGTGCGAAGCCGTCGAACACGAAGATCTGTCCAGGGAGAAAAGTCTCACACTGGACCACGTCGTGGTTGATGATCGAAGAAGCCATCGGGCCTAAAGGTGACGACACAGAGGAACTCTCAATGAAAGCACCAATGTCGGTGTCAAAACCGGCGGATCTCGGGTAGGGGGTCCCGAACTGTGCGTCTAGGCGGATGGTAACAGGAGACAAGGGACACGATGTTTTTACCCAGGTTCGGGCCCTCTAGATGAAGGTAAAACCCTACTCCTACTTGATTAATATTGATGATATGGGTAGTACAAGAGTTGATCTACCACGAGATCAGAGAGGCTAAACCCTAGAAGCTAGCCTATGGTATGATTGTTGTTCATCCTATGGACTAAAACTCTCTGGTTTATATAGACATCGGAGAGGGCTAGGGTTACACAGAGTCGGTTACAATGGGAGGAGATCTACATATCGTATCGCCAAGCTTGCCTTCCACGCCAAGGAAAGTCCTATCTGGACACGGGACAAAGTCTTCAATCTTGTATCTTCATAGTCCGTGTGTCTAGCCAAAGGTCATAGTCCGGCCATCCGGACACCCCCTAATCCAGGACTCCCTCAGGTACTTTCGTAACTTACCCCACATTTCGGACAAGCGCGTCTCTAAGCCATGGTTCCCCACTGCCATCCCATCCGCCCACCCATTCGTACACCGAGGCCGCGAAAATCCGCGACGAAACCCCACACCCTGCTCCGTCCGCCACCCAGCCGGAGCCTCTTCCCCGACGACGTCGTCCACAGCAACACCTCAACGTCCCTCATCTACCGTACCGGATGAGGATTCGCCGTCGATCTCATCGTGCCACCGATTCAGCCTCCCCGTCCTCCACCTCCAAGGAGCTGCCCAGACGTTCCCCTCGTCTTTCGTGCCACCTCCATTCCCACACCGCCGTCTTCACCTGCACCACCGGAAGAGCATCATCATCACCATTTCCTCGGATGAAGCTGCGGCCTAATCGGCGCCACCAAAGAGGTTGTACACTAATCGCCGCATTTTCTTCTTAATTCGATCTCACGGTGCTGCCGGCGCTCTGTCCCGAGCCGACACGGCGCGGCTCCATCCACGGCGGCGTCGCCGGCCACTTCCTCCAAGGTGCCGCTCCCTCGGCGGCGACGTCCACATCAGTAGGAGCTGCTGCTGCTTTAGCTCTCGCTCGCGCTGCTGCTCTCCTCTTTCTCTCGGTCCCCTTCCTGGTCTGCTCTTGCTATTGATCTTGCTCGCGCTGCTGCTCTCGCTCTTGCTCTTGCTTGTGATGCTGCTCCGATTTGGCTACACTTCAGTCGACTGAATAGACTTTTGGGTCAGTCGATTTTAAAGGGGTGGGCTCGCCGGGGTGAAGGAAGAACCAGCCGCAGCGGGGAGGGGGGCTCACCGGAGAGGTACCCCACTATCTATATTAGGGTTCAGGATGGGGGCGGTGGTCGCTGGCGATGGTGGGGCATTGGCGGGGCAGTGGCGTGGGGATCGCCGAAGAAAAAGCTCGGCACGGGGGGGCTAGAGGGATGGCCGGGGCGGCGGCGGACCGGTGGTGGGGAGTGTTTTCGGGGCGGGCGAGGCGGCGCACTGCCTGCGGCGAGCGGCGGGGGGCTGCTGTTTGGCTGGTGGTGGCTGACGGCTCAGGGGGGTGGAGGTTGAAGATGAACCGCAGGCCCTTGATTTCGTATCCAACGGCTGCAAAATCGACTGACCAGAGATGAAAAAGTCAGTCGACCGATGTGTAGCCTCACCTTGCTAGTGCGTTCAGTTTCGACAGCAAAATTCAGTTTTGACAGCAAAATTCAGTTTTGACAGTTAAGTTCAGTTTTGACAATTAAGTTCAGTTTCGACAGTTAAGTTCAGAGATGAGCGGCTGATGTATTTTACATCTAGCACTTTGTGGTTATGTATTTTATGTCATGTATTAGAGATGCTATTAGAATTCCACTCAGGTTAATGTTGTTCGTTGTCTCTCTTGTCCTGATTCAGCCTTGGCGTCGTACAACTCACCGGAGCTGCTCCAACGACGAAACCCTCCATCACAGCAGAGCAGTACCTCGGGCTCCATCTCCAGACGCCTAAGATCTTCTTCCCCTCCTCCGACAGCAAAGTCAGCCGGAGCATCCTCACCGGCCAACCCTATCAGGCTGAGATCGACATGGCTTCGCCAAAGAGGTTGTACACTTGTTGCATCTCTTTTTTACTCTACATGTTATATATATCGTCCACTGAGCACACGAATTTGTTCCTTAGTGTCTCCTTGAAAGAAAAAACGTAGGAATTTTAATTTTCACTTGTCCTCCTTTTCAAATTCCTATTCATGAAGCACAAGACTAAGAGATAGTAGCATAATAGCATTATAACCGTACATTTCCTTGTGGTTTGACTTAATCTCACCATGCTTCTTTGCATCCTGTGATCTTCCAATTGTTGTGAATCAAACACCCAGATTGGCAGAAATCCTGTGTTTATAAATTCTCTATTTTGCACGTGCATTCCTATCCTATTCCTGTTTATTTCGTATCCCTGCATTGTTGGAATCCTCCAATTCAAACGAGCCCTTACAGAATTACTTCTCTTACAGATAGTTGTCAAAGAAAACCTTGCGTGGTTTGTCTCGCTCCTGCTGCACCGTCGTCCACCCCAGCTCAGCTGCTCCAACGATAGAAGGGTCCAGCACAACAGGGATCCGACCTCCAATCTGTCTTTCACCACCTCAGATCTTCTTCCCCGCCGCTGGCAGCCATGAAAACTGCATTACCATCATCAACCGAGTAGATGACCTCGAGGACTACACGGGTCTGCAAGAGAGGTCGCACTCTTTCGTGTCTGCTTACGTTATGCATCGCTTAATATTACATGCTACTTTATCGTCCTGTTCACCGATTAGACTCTAAGTCAGCTCCAAACTTATGGTCAAACATGAGTTTTTAAATGGTTGTTGGATACATATTGGGGCCGCTATCAATAGTATCTATCTACTATCTAGTTAATCTCCGGTGTCTACTATGAGTTTCATGTTGGGTGGGAAACAAACAGTAAAGAAGCCATTATCTGTATTTTTTAACTGAAGCCATTATCTGCCTGCTATTATTGGTTTTGGGTCTATCCACAGGTTGCTACCATCACTCTGGATTTCTACATGCACTCCTTACATAATCTCACTATGTTTTATTCCTATGCATGACAGTTATTGTAAACAATGGAACTGAGCATGTAGAGCAAAAGAGACGAGCCTTGCATGGCAATAAAATTTCATGCAGACGTCGCTCCATGGTAGGTGCAAAGGCACCCCCCCTCTCCACGCATTTCGGATTGTAATCGAGAGGAAGATATCTGTTCTTAGGGGGATTCAGAAGGAGAAGACAACTCCTATTTACCCCTTGAGGTCTTCGCTCTAACTTGGCATGCTGATGTTGGTTATATCATGCATATGGTGTCTTGCATTGCTTACTTTATACATCAAATATGTCATCTGCTTAGTTTAGACATCCTTTGTGTGAATGCCATCTGTTTAGTTTATTCATCCTTTATGTGAATTATGCAACGCTATCTTGTTTAGCCAGGCATCATATATGTGAATTTTGCAATGCCATCCTGCTTAACCAGTCATCTTATATGAAAATTATATCAGGCCATCCTTTTTTCCGTTACATATTACATTTGTCAACAATAGATTCAACTGCTCTTCATGTGCATCAGCCATTTGACACGGTGATGGCAAATTCTGGAGTGAAAACAAGGTCTTCAGAGCAGACTATGCTATCTGACAAAGCGCATATCTCGCTGGTTATGGATAGCTCCTCAGAGGAGGATTCAGAGACAGATGACCAGTCCTATTCCCCCCCCGAGGTGTATGCTCTAACTTGGCAGGGTTATGTTGCTCATATCGTGCATATGGTGTCTCGCATTGCTATGTCATTTGATTAGTTTAGACATGCTTTGTGTGAATGCCACCTGTTCAGTGTCTAATTACCATATATGTGAATTATGCATTGTCATCTTGTTGCAAGACATTATATAGGTGAATTATACAATGCTATCTTGTTGCAAAGGCATTATATATGTGAAAATTATGCAATGCCATGCTGTTTAGCCAATCATCATATATGTGAATTATATCATGCTATCATTTTTTTGTATTACGTGTTCCATTTGTCGACAACATTTGTATATTCAACTACTCTTCCTGTGCATCAGCCATTTGAAGCGGTGATGGAAGTATCTGGAGTGAAAACAAGGTATTCAGAGCAGACAATGCTACCTGTTGAAGCAGACATCTTGCTGGTTACAGAGAGCTCCTCAGAGGAGGATTCAGAGACTGATGACCAGTCCTATTTCCCCCCCGAGGTCTATGCTCAAACTTGGCAGGGTTATATTACCCATGTCATGCATGTTGTCTTGCATTGCTTTATTTTTACATCATATATGGATTGCCATCTGCTTACTTGCTTACTATATAAATCATATATTTGAATTATATCATGCCATCATGTTTACATAGTACATACACATCATCTATCTGAATTATGGCATGGCAACCCATTTAATAAAGACATCATATAGTTATATCATCTCATACTGTTTAGTGTTTACAGTCATCATATTTTGAATTATGGCATTCTATCCGTGAATGTATGTGAATTATGGCATGCCAACCTATTTAATAAACACATTATATAGTTATGTCATGTCATCCTGTTTACATAGTCTCATATTTTGAACTATGTCTTTCCATCTTTTTTAGTTAGCCATCATAATGTGAAATTGTGTCATGCTATCCTGTTTAGTTAGCCATCGTATATGTGAAATTGTGTCATGCTATCCTGTTTGGTTAGACAACATAAATATGAATTATTTCATGCCCTCTTTTATTCCCCACTATCCATTGCACCTGTCTATCATACAATGTCTATCCTTTCAATTACTTTTCTTGTTTATCAGCCATTTGAATTGGAGACCATGATGGCAGTATCTAAGGGAGTAACAACATGGTCTTCAGAAAAGATAGTGCTACCAGTTGATGCATATAGAACCATGGTTGTACTTGCCCAAGGACCAGATCCACCACACATAACCCAGACTCTCGCAGATTGTACCCCTATCCAGTTGGACAGAGAACCAGCTACACCCCTTCTAACCCGAACCCCGGCAGATAGTAACCCAGTTCCAATTGACACAGCACCGTCTCCCCCACAGAGCACCCAAACACGAGTAGTTAGTAAGGGAACTGCAGTGCCCAAAGCACGAGTACCACCACTCCGTATCCCAACTCAATGCTTAAAGGAGAAGAATATTTGTTCTCAGGTCAGGATCTATAGCTATGGTTCATACTCCTTTGCTCTTGCATTACTGTATTTACTCATACCAACTATTTTCAAATTTGAAGGATGTAATTGAAACTCCAATGGTCCAACAGGTATGTTTTAAACCTGTTTCTTTAACTGGTTTGCTGTTGTAACCTGCTCTATGTTGATTTCAGTTTCAATTGAATAAACAGTTATGTTCTCATGTCATGCACATTACAAGTGTTGTTATTGCTCTGTACTTACCCACACATATATTCTGTCTATTCTGCTTTGTCTTGAACAAATATTATTTGAACCGTGTCTCTATCTTGATTTGGCAACAAAAAATACCATAAAGTGACCATGGTACATAGATATATGTTTGTTTCATGTTGTTATCCTGTCCACTTTACTACTGAACTCATTTACCAAAATGAGTTTCATATACAACATGGTAAACATGTGATGTGTCTGCTTGTTTCTCTTTTAGAATGCGGACAAAATATTGGAGAACAGTACTGCGTTATCCAATGGTAAAGGAAGTAATGCAGATAAGGTTCAAGATAGTGAGACATCCCTGTTGGTCTCAGAGAAAGCTGATAAAAACTATCTTGACGACAGTGAGGGAACCCAAAAGTCCTGTATTGATGTAGTGTTCGAGTTACTGGGCACTACTGCTGGCACAAGCTCTTCAAACTCGCTGCCTGAATCAGTTCATCTTCTTGAGTCTCAACTTCAAGTTGAAAGACATCGATCAGATGTGCTGCAACAGGAAGCTGAAGGACTGAGGAAGTACCTGTAGAATTCAAATGCATATTTTCTGGTGCAACAACAAGCGCTGGAGGATTTAAGTGCCAAACAAGAGAAAGTTAATAAGCTTGCTAAGCATCTTGCCAGCATTATGGGTACCCAGGATATTGTTTCTTGAGATCTTCTGAAGTGGTTTCAGTTCTGGATTTGTTTTGCTGCGGCGTTTATTTGCGCTGGTCGCCAACTTTGACAACCAGTGTATATGATATGCTGCTTTGTTCCCTATATTTGGACTGGTGGTGAACTTTGATGCCTAGTGGATGTAATATGTGTAATAGCCGTGATAGCCTAGCGTTAGTTGCTTGCTTATTTATTTCCTTGTTGTCTTGTTTATTTGTTTGCTTTTAGTCATTGCAGTTCTTTTTCCGCGGTTTGCTAGTGGCTGCAATAACCTATTTTTTAAAAGTAGGCCACAATAACCATGGGCTAATATTTACTGTAGTGACACTGGGCCTATGGGCCATAGAAACAGGGGGCCTTCTACGGGCCGTATAAGCAGTGGGACTTCTACGAGCCGTAGAAGCAGTGGGCCTTCTACGGGCCGTAGAAGCAGTGGGCCTTCTACGGGCCGTAGAAACAATGGGCCTTCTACGGGCCTTAGAAACAATGGGCCTTCTACGGGCCGTATCATC
Organism: Triticum aestivum; assembly: GCF_018294505.1. Classification (NCBI taxonomy): domain Eukaryota; kingdom Viridiplantae; phylum Streptophyta; class Magnoliopsida; order Poales; family Poaceae; genus Triticum; species Triticum aestivum. The sequence continues at coordinate 63,656,667 of NC_057810.1, read as the reverse complement.
AATGGGCCTTATACGGGCCGTATGATCGATTGGCCAAACATGGGCCAAACAGACCGCATTCAGGCCGTAAACAGGCTAGAGTTGGAATCGTCCGTTCATGGGCCGCCCATAACGGGCCATCATTAGTAGGCCATATTTGATGACGCTATGAAAACGACCCAACGTATTAACGGACCACAAACGGGCCGACTGTAACCACGGGCTGAATTTGGCCCACAAGCAGAAAATGACAGTAATGGGCCATAAGTAAACGAATGGTAGAAATGAGCCCAAGAATAAATGGGCTCTGAGAAGGCCGAAAGATTACATGGGCTGGAAACGGCCCACCGGAATAACGGGCCGTTTATGGGTATAAAGTGATACACTGTTCTTTACGGGCCAGTTTCACCACGGGCCGTTAATAGGCCAAGAGTTACATAGGGCCTCATATGGGCCGAAAGACGTCATGGGCCAGAAGTGAAAACGGGATGGAATCATATTGGATGGCCCAGATGACGCTACTGGGCCTAATTCGAATAGGGCGTAACGGGCCTTGGGTTAGCGGGTTGTAAATGGGCTATATGCAAACATGCCGTTAACAGGCTTTCCATGGGCCGGCCCGCCACCTTTTGACCAAGTTAAACGGGCCGACCTTTTCACATGAATGGGCCTCTGTTGGGTCGTGCCACGTGTCAACGTATCATAGGCGCCTTATGTCCAATGAGTGGATGGCATCTATCCCAGCGATGAGCCGACACGTGTTTCCTCCAGCCAATGATGATTTTACACATGGAAAATCCCCATTGGTCGGGGCTATTAACAGGTTATCGGATCGAAAACCCGACCCGATAGCTTAACAGCGTTCCGTTATGGTGGATGCCACGTGTCAGTCACCCTTGACGAAAGCACTTCTATGACACGCGATTTATCATCATGGAAGTGGACACTTCCGTGATGATAATTTTGGTAATGTCATGGAACACTTCTACGACAGCACAGGTATGCCTATCTTGATTCTGTCATAAATTTGTCATGGATGTACATGCATGACAGAAAACGCGACCTACTATGACAAACACGTATCATCACGGAAGTGTATTTTTTTTTGTATTGTACACTCGATATATTTCAATAATTTGTGTTTACCGATGCATTAATTACTCCCTCCGTTCCTAAATATAAGTCTTTTTAGACATTTCAAATGGACTAAAACATACGGATGTATGTAGACATATTTTAGAGTTTAGATTCACTCATTTTGATTCATATGTAGTCACTTGTAGCGATCTCTAAAAAGACTTATATTTGGAAATGGAGGGAGTACAATGCATGCATGCATGCCGTGACTTTCCTTTTGATACTTGCATGTGTTGATTTGATGCACCTTGCGAAATTTTACTATTTTAACTAACCAAATGTTCATGCATGTCACAAAAAATTATGGGCTTGTTTGGATAGTGACTATGTTTGTCTTATGTTGCCACATTACTTTTGCCACACTTGCGACACTTTCTTAACTTGAGTTGCTCAAATTTCTAGACACACTTTGGCTTGCCTAAGGGAATCTTCCCACACTTTTTGTGTCTATGACATGTGGGGTTCACTACTAATAAAAAAAATCTTGTCTTAGGTGTGTCTAGAACCAAACACCCACCTAACTTGGTCAAATTTTCCTAAGGTGAGGTGTGGCAAAGTGTGGCAATATGTGGCTGGAAATCAAACAACCCCTTCATCATTGAAAACTATGTTCAAATACGAATCAAACGATATAATTTTTGGTAACATGCACTAACATCTTGTCAGTTAAATCTTTGGTCAAAATTTAGCACTAATTACAAAGGGGCCCAATAAATATTGTACTCTCACATTTTGTTTTGAGGATACTCCCACATACTCCCTCCGTTCCCAAATATAAGTCTTTTTAGAGATTCTAACAAATGAATACATATGGAGCAAAAATGAACGAATCCATACTTTAAAATATGTCTACATACATCTGTATCTCATTTGAAAAGTCCAAAAAGACTTATATTTAGGAATGGAGGGAGTAGAAAATATAAATAATAATGCATGTTGGGGCAGCCCACATTTCCGATAATTTTAGCCGTGGGCTTGTTCACAATTTGTACGAGGGGGTGGTTGTTCATTTAATGGAGGGTCTTGTACCAGACTTGAACGATACAAAGTGTGACCTGGCACACCGTAATACCACTTGGAATAAGTGGGTAGCTATCTCAAAAACAATCAACAACTAAAGAAATGGTGACCTGGCATGTACACAATTTTAAACAATTGTTTTGATCGACTGAAAAAGGAAAACTACCCCACTACGTATATATAGGCCGGAGCCTCCGCGCTTGCTTGCTAGGGTTGCTCTGTTCACACACTCTCATCCTCTCCAGATCTAAACAAGATAGCAGTGGTAACACTATCTTTCTCCCTTCAAAAAACACTGTCTTTCTATCCTCAACACTGGTTACAGATCCGGACGTATCCCCCTTCACCGGTGAAGGGGAGGAGGGGCAGCGTTTAGGCCATCGTCGACAGCAAGTGAGGAGACCCACTGTCGGCCACACCATTATCTCTGGCCGAGCGCCAGTGCGAGAGGTCCTCCGATCCCTTCGTCGTTGCCCTAGTGTCGGCGGATCCGGCCTCCTGCCGCCCACCTATCCACATCCCGACGACCTTCAGGTGTATCTTCCTTTCAAACCGCCTTAGCTCTACTTCCCCAGCATGCTATGTTCCTACAGGTGCATCATTTTCTACCTCTCAGCCCCTCTCAATCGGATGGTCCAACGTCACCTTTTTTTTCTATTGTTAGAGGTAAAGCTACTTCATGGAGTCGAATCTTGTCTTGGTTCAAACAAGAAATAAAGTCGGGGTGGGGGAATTTAGTATGTACATCAGACTTGGTACAAACAGGAAGGAAAGGGGTTGAAAGTAGTACAGACTGGTCATCCAACCGGTCTCTTGGTTGAAAAGCAAAATATAGGGGTAACGATGTACACAGTGGTATGACCAGGACTAGATTTGCTATCCACATATAGGAGTAGGTGACTAGAGTGAACAAAAATGGGACCAACCTAGATATGTTTATTGGATGTTTGTTTCTCAGGGCAACAAACTATGAATCACCACTTCCCTGTTTAGGTACATGGTGCTGGACTGCTGGTGCACCCACTATCCCATGCCCTTATACCAAATATTTAGCTGTTCTTAATCTAATGCCCCTGGTAAAATGAAGCCATGCCACTGTTATAAGCCATGACAAGTTTAGCCAAATGTTTTTGCATGTAATTGTTTGAGACTCTGACTATTTCCTCTGTAGCTTTTGGTGCAAAGAGGGATATGCATTTCACCTGGTTGCTGTTGTGACCTTTTGGTGCACTGCACAAAACACTTCTTAAAAGAAGTGACTTTTGTGCTGTTTAACTGGAATGTCAGAATGGAACAGTTGGTTCATTTCGGTGGAACTGCACAAAGGGAGATCTGTGTTCCAATCCTCATCATTCATATTGGCACCATAACCTTCCTTTAGGTAAGAATGATATTTAATGGATGTGTTCATCTCTATTTTGTGAATGCCATGAGAAAATAATGCTATTTTTTACTAGTACACTTGTCCTCCCTCACTGACAAAACCAATTCTGAAATAGAAGGCAAATCATGTACTTGGTTTCACCAATTGGTGAGGAGAAAGAGAAACAGAGCATGAAGAGGAGGAACAAGAAGGATAAACAGTGCCAAGGTGATCTTGCTGAAGCTAGAGGCCTCAGTCGAGGCCATTCAAGGGCTCCGGCTACGTCGACCTTACATGTGAGACGATCCTCCAGGGAGCCCTTCCACTTGTAATGTCTCTCCTGCAAGGTCACTTAATTAATTAGGAGTACTTAAGTACCACTAATTTATTGTTGCCTAATTTTCCTATCAGAGTTAAACAAATCTTTAGAGCACCCTATGCCGAATCATGTACGTGTGTATGTTTGTCTATGGAGGTGAATCATGTGATGGAGCAGGGAGGGAATATTATTAGTGTCATGACATATAGTGCTATTGTTTTGCATGTCAATTTATTGCCATTGGTTCAATGAAGCAATGTTTTGCGTATTATCCATCATGAATTTGATGCTACTATTAGAGTAATATGCTAATGTCTTTCTATCCTTTCTCACTAAGCTAATGAAGGTTTCACCTTGTTCCTACTTGTGCAAACAGCGAACATGTTGTGCCAATCATACATTTTAGTGGAACTACACAAGACAATACAATGAACTGTATCCCAGCCAGTGCTTTAACTCTGCTGGAAGTTCTTGATAATCTTTCGATATAATCTCAGCACTAGTAAACAAGAGTGATTTCAACCATACATTTGAAGTGCACATAAATATATACTATTGAGTGATTCTAGTGAGTGCTTTATCATCTCTTATGGGACTACATGAATAAGATTTTTTTCCTGAGGTTGGTACCGGCCTAAGGCCTTCATCTATACCTATACTAATTTGCGACTCCCTAGAAATTACTGCGTTAATTAGAATTTATGAGCCGTTTATCTGGTGGGACCAAGTTATAACGGTGTAGATTTAATTATGTAATTCTCAGTAATAAAAAACATTATATCTTCCTCTGCCATCAAGTTAGGCACCACCTCCACGTTAATCCTCAAGGTGAAACAGCCGTGTCCATTGCATATTTCTTTTTAGAGATATATCAACCGTTGGATGCAATCTTTTCTCCGTACAAAAAAGGGTTATTCTCCTGTAAAAAAAGGTTGTTACATCCTCACAATCTTTCTTTTTCTGAACCTCCTTCAGGACCTGAAATCTGTGTTGGTTATAATTACCTCCAGCGCCACCGCCATCTATCCAACGTTGTATTCTAGCGCCGCCATCATCTAACCTCCAATGCTGCTTCTCTTGCGACTGTTCCCGTCTCCTCTGCAGTGCCTCATTCTTGCTGCCAGACCCGCGATCCGGTGGCTTCCAGTGCACTCTTCGCATCATGGAGATTGTGCGCCCCACGTTCGTCCGCCAAATCATTGGTTGGTGCCTCTGCTCAGATCTGATGATAGTTTGGCCATTGTTGCAGGTAAACAACCATGCCCCTTTGATTCAAATCAACAAGATCCCCTCAATAAACGGCCCTTCCTCTACTCGGTCTTTCCTGTGCTGCTCCGTCATCTCTTCTAGATCACCCCCGCTGATACTTCTATGTCTGAGATCGATCTATCAGGTATGGTCGCGCGTGAGCCAGTCGGCACTGCCAGCATCTCTAACCTTGACCTTTCCTGGCACATGTACTTATTGCAACACTTTGAAGGAACAGCAGGTTTAGTCTATAGGAGAAGGGACAGTTCATAGGCCGATGGTCGATGGAGCCTTGATGTGGGAGAAGGGATAGTTCATAGGACGATGGTCGATGGAGCCTTGATGTGGGAGGAAGCGTAAAAACAGAGCTGATGAAAAAGGATTGTAGGAGAGGAAGGGGCAGACCAAGCTTGCCAATACTAGCTTGCAATATTTCTTGGCCCTTAATTTATTTGTTTCTTGGTAGATACCCCTGATTCGATCAAAAAAGGTTTTGTCCAGTTTTTCGTCCAATTTTTTTACCAACAAACACAATTAATTTCTGAGGTATAATTATATTGAAGCAGATCACTTTGATGAGAGTTCTTTCCGCCAGGAAGACGTACGAGCACGCAAGCTTTAGCCAATTGCTTTACAGCGAAACAAAGTACACGGAATAAAGAACATTTGGTTAATTCCTGCAAGAACACATAGAAGAAGGCTGGCTAGCCTAAGCTAGCTTCTAGATCAATCTGCCGGAACAACGGAACACACAGAGAGCCGCTGATTGCCCATGTCCAGCCTGGACAAGGCCAAGCATCTTGGTTAATTCCACCAAGTTATGTGGCTCCTTCCTGATGTTATCTAAGTATATCTTACTAACTGAACTCAGAAATAGAGAAACAACGTGCTGTATGTGCCTTGGTGGAGCAAGACCTGCATATATATTCCCTGAAATCTTTCACTTATGTTCTTCCTTCCTCTCCTTGGTCTGTCTTGCGCTGCTCCACCGCCTCCTCTCATGCGCGAGGGTTTGAACTTGCAGGCTGGGTTCCCATAACAAGGGCAGCATTCCTGGTCCAGGTACTCACTTTCTCGCTACTCCTTGTGTACTACCCTAGATCTGACCAACTCGGTCCTAGCTTGCCCTCACCGCAGCTCTCCGGTAGTTTTGTTGTTGTATGTACGCGTCTCTTGCATCCAAGGCTCCTATCACAACAAAGAGGCTAAGCTCCTAGATCCCCACCTTCTTTAGTTGTAGATCCCTTTTTATTGGAAAACTAGATCTTTGAGTACAATTATTTTATCTTGAAATAAAAAGGTATTTGTTCTTTGACAAACGCGAGCTGCAATCTAGCTCCCATCTTTTAGTTGAGAAGCAAATAGGTCTCATGGAGTTGCATGTTTATATAATTAGCTTAAGTGTGATTATGTGTATTTATACTCATCTTTTCACTATATATAATGTGCACATACCGTCATCTTTACTCTCTAAATTGGATGTTTTAGTTCTTGCACACCAGATAAAACTGGGTGCTGCTACCAATTTCTAGAGCAACGCAAATGATATATTCAAATATTCAGTCTGACTTCATACTTGCATTATGTCTTGGTAGTTAGTTATGTGTTCTCCAATGTTTAGTAATTATCACGTCTGACTCGCACCATTGTTCTATCAACTCACTAATTATTCTTCTTGATTTATTATTTCATGGGCGTTTATATTTCTATTGTTTGCCACTACATGATTCCTATTTTGCAGCCCGTCGTTTCCTTTTTTTGCATTTCTCCTTAAGTCGTCAACATGCTAGAGTGGAAGTACTGGGCGCACATAGGGATACATTCAACAAATGAGAAAAATGGTAAGCTTTCAAGGGTCAATATCAGCAGTGCAATGAATGCTACTATACAAGTGTTTAACTGTGTGAGATATTCTTAAAAGTATTATTTACTCTAGCTTTATCTATTTTTATAGTCTTACTCAGCTCCTATGGGTCAAATTTTTTTAAGCGTTCAAGGGTCATCAACGAAAATTGCAATTTGTACATCAGAACTGCGTAATGTGAATGATACTCTAAGAAGTACTATTTATTATTTGGTCTATTTTCTTCGGCTTACTCTCAACTCTATTATTTGCCGGACAATTTTGCTAATGATCACTGGAAAAAGGTAAATGATCTTGAACCAGACATAGTATAAATAGGCAGTTGTGAAGTGAGTATGAGGTATTAGATCTAACTATGTTCAAATTATTTCTTAGCAATATTCTCTCCAAATTGCATGTTTTTATTTCGCACGTAGGCTTGCATGCATACGATATAAAAGTGTGGTTCTTTTGTTTTATATTTCAGTTAGACCGCACCATCTCTCTTGATATGTCTTGCGAGTTAGTCATGCATTCTATGATGTTTAGTCTTCATTATGGCTTATCATCTTTGCTCATACTTGCTAATTATTCTGTTCTTCTAAGTTATTGCATGGGCTTTTAAGTTTCCATAGTTTAACCCACTATATAAGCATCTTATAGATGGTCCATCTTTATTACATGATTTTCAGTTTTAGGGTGCCTATTGCAGATATCATTGTATATTACTGAAGTCACAAGTGTACTTGAATTTGGGTATTTCACACTGATAGGGATACATCATGTAGGTTAGAAGAATGTTAGCACTCAAATGTCAGTAACACAAGTGTGATTTATACCAATATCAGTGTTTAGCAGTGTAAGATATTCTTATAATTACAAATATTATGTTCTCTTTGTCTATTTTTGTAGGCTTACTCTCTCAACATTGTCCTTCGACAAAGAGTTTTGCTGATGACAAAGTTGGCAAAAGGTATATTCTCTAAAACCACAAGCTGAGAAAAAAGCTGCTAAACTACAATTTGTCTAAATATGATATTTGCAAGTTAAGAGCTACTAAGGATTGCTTTTACCACGCCTTCTTTTTGTTTAGATTTATTTCCCATCTTCACACATAATATGTACATACATGGGATCGGATTTTAAGAACATCAGCAAAGTAATTTTCTATATTCTAGATAAATTGTGTTTTGTTTATTAAGTTTTTGTTATTTATGGGTCTGTTCCTTTGAGTAATTGTCTTATCTAAGCACACATGTTGTATTGTACCCTTTGATTACCACTTGGCTCCAAAGGAGAATTGGCCACTATATGTTGCAATGTTTGGGCACATGGTGGGTTCTTGCATAGCGCATGCTGCTTTTCCTTGCCAAATAACATATATTTTATTTGCACGACTAATAAACATGTGAATCTATCTCATTTTGTAATATATAACAGAAGAGTGTTACAAAAGTGTTCTCCAGAAAAGATTACACTATTAAAAGTCTATACATGTGCTTATAGAGGTGTGTGCATATCAATAATACTAGCCCGTGCAATTGCACGGGTTGACGACTAGTCCATATTAGTTTGTTGTCATCTCTATTTGTATCGTGCTACTATCATGAGAAACTCCTTTATCTTTGCATGTTAAAGTTTTGCAACCTATGATACATGGTAATGCTTTGAGTGTTGAGCTAATTGGCACTCATTAAATAAACCAATACCTCTCTTTAAGCAAGACTACTATGTTGCTAACTTTACCCATTAAGATAATGAGGGTGCTTCTATTTGTTAGTGTATGTTTCATCACCTAGTCCCACTATTACAGTAATCTCACTCTATCAACATATGTGCCAACAGGAATGCTCGATTTTGGTGGAACTTCACAAAAACTTTGGGTGCTTCATTGCCTCGACAACTTCCTTCCTTTCCTATCAGTCGCTAATCTGGGCTTGCTTCCTTCCTTTGCTGTCAGTCGCTTCGCTTATATCGGCTTCCAGTCAAAGGAAATAGTAATTGATATGCTACCTCACACTAGTTGGTACTGGTCTTTATCCTGATTATTGTGCTTGTCATATGTATTGGTAATTTGGTATTGTGCTACTGTTTGCCGATTTTATAAAGGAGTAACTTGGAGCCTGAACTCTCAGGAAAATCATTACATTGGGTGATTTCAGTAGAACTGCACAAAAATATCAGATGGACAGATACTTATGCTACTGCTATGTACTCCAAAGTTCACTCAGACAAGCATCGATGTTGACAAGAAGAAGTGCCTATATTCATTCGAGTATCAACCAGCGTCAACCAGTTGTCAAACTCCAAGTATTAGGAGAGTGAACGCCAAAAATATTGCTTGGCGCATAGCCCAGAAAAACACAGTCCAGTCTTTGGTCCCAACTTGTGCCTTTTGGTTATCGACACATATGGTAGCGAACTGTATGGCATGGAGTCTAATGATTACAGACAAGTTGGTTGACGCGTATATTCATCTGGAATTTAATCAGTCTGCACACCAAGGATGCTCCATTTCAGTTGAAATGCACAAAAAATTTGGGTGCTTCATTTTCTCAACCGCCTTCTTTCTTTTCAGCAATGTAGAATTTTGGCGAGCTACAGGACCAAGATGAGCCAGTAAACTAGTTGTATGAAAGTAGTGGCCAAGTTGCTCAAATATCCCTTGGCACGAGGCCACTATTTGAGGATAAACCTACAAGCAAAGTTTAGATTGTCCGGGCTGCCTCTTATGTACTCGAAAGTTTACTCGTATAAGCATTAATTTTAGCAAGAAGTACCTCCGACTGAACACCATTTACCAATCTGTACCCTAGGTAATTAAAGTTTGTCCATGGATGATATTGGTTGTGATCTCAATCATTTGGATGCATAAACATACTGAACATGTGTATATCTAAATCTTTTTGTGAATTATCTATGAATATTATCGTGTGATCTATCAATCATTTGGATGCATAGACATGCTGAACTTTTCTATATATCAATCTTTTGAGTTTTTGATTGTGAATGTTGGCTATGAATATGAATGTGTCCTATGAACCTGAGTTTGATACGTATGTTTACCTTTTCTGTTGTACTTGTGTGTGAACTTGTTAGTATGCCTACTGTGGGATTTGTGACATGTGGGTGTCAACGGCACACCTTCTTCCCGAGAAGAATTGCACCTGCTTTGTTAGGGTAGCAATGGCGCATCAGCTCTTTTTAATATTTTTGCTCTCTCCCCGCCCCCCCCCCCGCGCTCAAACTCTACCTTAATGTTTTCGGCCTCAAAACAAACATAGTACTGCGTTGTTTTTGGGGCTTGATGAAAAATCAAGTGCTGGTATCTGTAGGTTGGCCCGCCCAGCAAATGGGCTGCTGGTCCACCATGGACTGGGAGGCTAAAAATACAAGTTGTATGGTGCAGAGGCAAGTAAAAAAATGCCATCGAGAGCCATCCACTAAACAAAAAAAATCGCTCCTGATGTGCTTCTTCAGTCACGCTGTCGGGCCCCTCTTTAATCCAGTTCGATCGGGGATCTAGCTGGTATCATTTTTTTCTAGAGGGCGAACAAGTATTAGCTAGGCCTAGGTTTTTTTTACATGCGTAGCCCACGACATACGAAGACAGTGGTTTCAACTTATTTTTGAGGTCCATACCTAGGCTTTTTCTTAAAGATCGGCAACCCAATGTATTTTTTTAATAAAATGCAGATCTCTGTTCTATTTATCTATATATAAGAATAATAATGTTGTGTCCAATTTATGTTTTCCCTTCTAACCACATTATATATATTTATATTATTACTATTATCGTATATTTTGTAGAGACTTATATATACATTATAAAAACAACCCACGTGTTATTAACTTATAAAAGTAAATGTTTAACAGAAGTTGGTAAGGAAAATCCTGGTTGTTTTTGACTCACAGGCAAGGAAAATCCTGGTGATTGCGTACAAAAGCTTGCGAAGATTTTAAGGACCAATGTAATAATAACGCGCTCATTTTTATTTTGAGCAATAACTCGCTAATTTGTCAATTTTATATATAAAAAGGTGTGTCGCTCCAGTTTATTTTTTGATATTAATTGCTCATTCTAACCTAACATTATATATAGAACGAGCCCAGCTAATTCGTGTATTTCAAGAAAGTGCAAATGGGCTGGGATTTCTTAGAAAATACAAATGGGCCGCATTGATGCAAAATTATTTGTTCACCCAGCCCAGCAAATGGACTGTACATTCTAGAAAATATGGGTTAATTATATGCCACATTTTTGGAGGCTGACATGTGGGCCAATAGGTCTAAGCCTACGTAGGGTGTTGTCAACTTGGTCAACAAATGATTATGACATCCACAACCATTGGATTTATATCCAATGGCCGACATGTACCTTCAATCTTTCGTCTTCTTCCTCCAGCATCGTCGGGACCACCTGGTCTGGCCTCTGGTGGCTAGTGGCTCTACTTAGCACGCAAGGAAATGTGCATGGAGAGCCTGACAGCTGGGACCCACAAGGTCCATGGTTGCACGCAAGGAAAGTTCCTCCTTATTTAGCTGAAAAATGTTTCATCCCCCTGACAGCTGGGACCCACCGGCTGTATCTTCGCACAAAACAAAGTGCGTCCTTGTTATGCAAAAAAAATTATTCCTCTAGTTGACAACTGGGACCCGTCAGATTTGGTAGCTGACTTGTGGGCCTACTAAGCGGACGTGTACGCAGGGCTTTGTCAACTTAATCAACAAATGATTCTAGTAGCTGGACCATTGGATGTTAATCCAATAGCCGTGCTCCTTCTTCAACCGTTGTTCTTACTCCTGTCTCTTGTGGGCGGCAGTGCTACCGCGCACCCGAACCAGTCAAGTTTCCCACTCCTCTCCATCTATGGCTCCATTGCCGCGTCTTCCCCATCTCCGGGTCGTTCCAGTCTGGGGCCTCGCCATCATCCATCGGCCTTGGTGCGCTCAACACGGTGTGGTCAACATGGTCAACAACCGAGATTCATCGGAAGATGGCTGTACGTGAGAGGCTAACAGTGGGGACGCACCACGCCCATGGACGCATGCATGCAACTGCATCCTTTTTGTCCTGAAAATAATGTTTTCTCCCCCTGACTGCTGGTACCCACCAGCTACATCTTCGCATGCAGGAAAGTGCATCCATATTACGGGAAAAAATGATTCGCCCCCTGACTGCTGGGACCCACTAGCTACATCTTCGCACGCAAGGAAGTGCCTGACAGTCGGGACCCACCTAGTCGAAGTGTAAGTGGCATTGTCATTCTGGTCGCGAACGTGTACGTACATATGATCAGTCTGTTTGCAGGCTGCAGCGATGAACTATGGTCGTGTAAGGAAGGGCACGTGTCGTAGTAAAGGCGTGCATGTAGCATGTATACGTACGTACAACGGCCAGGGTGCAAGAAAGAAAATAAGGCCACGTACGTACATAAAGGCGGGGTCTCGAATGCGTACTCGCGCATATATATATGGACAGCCAGGGCTTGTGTACATGGAGAGGCAACAGACGGCAGCAACAGCGTCCTGTTCATTGGGCAGCGAACCGGCTGGGTTGAAACGGAGAAACAACGTCCTGTTTATCGGGAGGCAACCGACTGGATTGGAATACGTCATGTTCATCGGGAGCCAACCGGCTTGGACAGAACAGCCGATGGAAATGAGGCCTAGCGTACCGCAGAATGGTGGAAACAGCCTTGTGTTCGACCGGCCACGATCGAAATAGGATCCTGTTCATCGGGAGGGGTCTGGCGTACCGTAAAACAAAGGAAACAGGCTTTTGTTGGACCTCCTATGGTCGAAACGGGGTCCTGTTGATCAGGAGGGGTGTGGGTACCGCAAAACAGAGGAAACAGACTTGTGTTGGAGTGCTACGATCGAAACATGGGTCCTGTTCATCAGGAGGGATGTGGCGTACCGCAAAACGGGACTCCACGGGATACTATTCATCTCCACCATCGACTGCCTCCACGGTCTATTATTCATCCACTGTCAAGCTCATCCAGCCTCCACCTACGACTGTTCATCCTTGGGCTCATGTTCATCCAGCCTCCACCGCTCCTCCACCGACTACTGTTCAACCAGCCCTCTCCACGGGGTCCTGTTCAACCATCCCTCCATGGGCTACTGTTCATCGAGCCCTCCACCAGCTACTATTCAACCAGCCCTCCACCGGCTACTGTTCAACGTTCCCTCCATGGGGTCCTGTTCATCCAGGCCTCCATGGGGTCCTGTTCATCCATGCCCAACCGGCTCGATCAACCGGGGTCCAGTTCATCCAGCTGCAACACCACGGGGTCCTGTTCATCCAGCCCCCCACCGGGAACTGTTCATCCACCCCCAACAACGCTCACTATTCATCCAGAGGCAGCATCGATCCGCTTCAGTTAGCAGCAGTAGCGAATGAATCGCTCGATCAGGTTCAGTTAACAGCCATCGATCGATCGCCCGAGTTTAGTAACGCGTAGCCTGTAGTACAATCACTCGGGTTTAGTAGGCGAACGCCTCGCTCGGGTTCAGTTAGAGCCCAACGCCTCGCACTCACGCGCGTATGTGTAGGAGAGAAACGCGCATCGCTCGGCCCCGACCACCCACCGTAACCGGGAACTGCTTGATATTTTCCTCGCCCTCGCTTCTACCACAGTTTTTTCCATCATGGACGGCCCAAAGAATGTCATGCAGCTGCGTCTCCGGCCCGCCCAGGACGAGAAGCCCATTTTCTTCATGATTTTTTGTCATAGAAGTAGGAGCCCACCACATCTACGATGATACTGGTTTTTTTCACAATTATCGTCATAGAAGTGTCATAAGCATGATAGGAAAAAAATTTGTTCGACCCAAAATGTCACGGATGTGTCTTTTTTTGTAGTGGGAATTGAGTGCCGAAGTTATCTGATGTAATTCGATTATGAAATCATCCTTGTTATTATATGGATATGAAATATCTTGTGTGTTTTTATAAGAAATATCAATTTGATTAGTACATGGATTATCATAATAGTCTAATGACCCTGCTTATTGGGGTTTTCTATTGCAGACGGTTACTCAGACAACACCATGGGCGATGAACTCTGTAAGTGCATCTAGTGCCCCTTAGTGGTTTTGGTGTACTGAAGACTTATAGGTTAAGGGACTAATATGTTTGTGAGTGTACACAGGCTCTATAAGTTGATGAGGAGTTTGATATCTATGATGAAAGTCGACCCTTAAAAATGTATGTCTTCACCTGAAGACTTTGGTTCTCCTGAAGATTTTGAAAGTGAAGAAATTTGTGTGACCTTGAAGACTTGGATATTCATGCGAGGATATGAAGCGTGAAGACTTTTGTTTTCGTAGTTTCATTTTCTCTTTCTTGAGTCATAGGAAACACCGTACTATTAAAGAGGGTCAAGGTAATACTAGGGAAAGTGATTTCCAAGTGATGCTCTTCTCAAAATCCTACAATTACCCAATCCTTTCGAGTGAAGCCATTGGAAATCTCATATCAGTTCAGTCAATTTCTTCAGTGACAGAGACGAAGATTTTCTGGTCGCTGAGGAATTTGTTCAGACTGAGGAGTTAGGAATTCGCCAGTGCGGATTGCCTACACAGTGAGGAACATGGTAGCCCTGAGGAATTTGAACCTCAAATTTCTGACCGTTGCTGTGCTATGTGCCAGCTGTCCAAAATATCTACCCACCTAACGGTCATATCATTGAAGGGCATTTATGTCTTATCATGTTGGGCTGCTCCCTAGACTATAAATAGCCGCCCCCTACAACCACTAGCTGGTTGGCTGCTCTGAGAGAAACTGACACTTGTTATTGAGAGCATCGCATCCTCTGAGGACTTTGAGCGAAAATCATCAAGTGAGGAAAACCCAAACCCAAACCCAAACCCAAACACCTACAAACCCAAAGTGATTGAGCATCACTGAAGAGATTGTTCATGTGTGGAACCGATTCTTGTTACCTTTGAGGACTGTGTATCCTCTAGACGGTTAGGCGTCATGGTCTGAGCATCCAAGAGGAATTGTGGATCACCAAGTGACCAACTCTGTGAAGGTTTGGAAGTCACCTGAACACTTACCACGAGTGATTGGGAGAGGTCTGTGTGACTTTAGCTCAAGGATAATACGATGTGGATTGTGTGTCCGGGACTGCGTGTCCTCGGGTTTAAATACCCAGCCACTCCAACCAGACATACAACTATACAACAGTTGGAACTGGTCTGCCAAATCATTGTCTTCACCAAGCCAACTGGTTCTATTTCCTCAACCCTTTCATTTCTTCATTCATGTGTTGATGAACCTTACCATTACTGTTTGAAGACTTTGACTGAAGACTTTCTCTATTTCCTCAATCCAAATTCTTCAGTCACATAGTCTTCAGCCTGCTTATCCTGTTTTCACTCTATCTATACTTTGTGCTTATTTTTAATTTCATCATGATGACTATGTTGTTGCTCTGTTATGCTTATACATGAGTACTTACTCCGCTGCTAGTCTGTCGTTGCTTAGGAATTTCTTCACCTAGAAATTCCTCAGTGACGAATTTGTAAAAAACGCCTATTCACCCCCTTCTAGTCGATATAACGCACTTTCAAGTGGTATTAGAGCAAGGTACTCCCTTGTTCTGTGTGATTTTGGTTTAACCACCTGGAGTTGTAGTTATGTTGACTGCAGGAATGATCAAGGTCTCGGTTGGGTGTCCTACCTTCGATGGGACAGACTACCCCTACTGGAAGAACAAGATGCGCATGCATCTTCAGGCAATTGATAACGATCTCTGGTATGTTGTGGAAAGTGGTGTTCCCTCTATCACTTCGTCTGTGAATGCTGCTGATGTGAGGAGGTTCAAGCAACTCGACTCTCAAGCGAAGAATATCATATGTGGTCATCTGAGCAAAGGACAATACAATAAAGTGAGCGCTTTGGAAAAAACAAAGCTGATTTGGGACAGGCTGTCCAAGGTCAATGAAGGAGTCTCCACTCAACGTGACTCTCGAGTTGTGGTTCTTTGCAATCTTTTCAACCGCTTCAAAAGACTCGACAACAAAAATGTTCAGCAAACCTTCGATCGCCTCACTGACATCTCAAATGAGCTTCAAGTACTTGGTGCCACTGACATCACCGACCAAGAGGTGGTGTAGAAATTGCTGATATCACTTGATTCCTCATTTGATACCCTTGCACTGATGTGTAGCGACCATACCTCAAACAGTCTGATCTCTATGCATCAGTGTCATCCCTGGATCGGTAATTCTGACACGCATAGTACTTGAAGGATTTATAACAGAGTAGCAATCACACACTTATTACATTGAATGTCTCAAAAGAGAACTTATTACAAATAATATGGCTTAAGGCCATCTAATAACGATAATAGCAGAAGGCTTGGAAGATAAGCGAGTCCATCAACTCCAACGGCATCACTGAGTATAGAACCACGACCTAAAAACTCATTACTCGTTGTCTGAAAAGTCCGCAACATGAATGTTGCAGCCCGAAACGGGTCAGCACATGGAATATGTTGGCAATGTAACACATAGAGAGTATTGAAAGAATAATGCTATACTACATGCATATATGGCTGGTGGAAAGCTCTATGGTTACAGTTTTGCATAAAGCCAATTTTTCCCTACTGCAAAGGGATAAATTTCATTTAACTATCATGGTGGTTGTTAAACATCGAGAAGGGTACTCCAACTCAATCCCAATTAAGCGTCATCATTAAACCCAACAATATTAATTAAGTAGCATGATGAGATTCACATGATAATCCAAGTACTAGATACTCAAAACGTTCATAACCGGGGACACGACTAACCATGATTAGTTTATACACTTTGCAGAGGTTTGCGCACTTTTCCCCGCAAGACTCGATCTCCTCCACTTGATTTCTTGCACTACATGGTGTTTAAGAAACGGATGACCAAGACACAGTCTTTCAGAAGCATTAACTCTCTACTCCGGGTAGATCGTACCAACCTACATCCCCTACATCTGCTAGTCTACCTCTTCAAGATCTCACACAACTTAATCAACTATGCTAGAGCCCATAGTAGCTTGCGGCTTCACAAGGAAGTTTCTAGCATGAATAATCTCATGATCCCTTTGAGCCTGGGTGGCGGTCCATAGGAGAATCACACGGTACCCCGGGATTTCCAAAAAAAAAACACAGGCAACACTGGGTTCCGCAGGTGCCTCAATCCACCTAGATGTGAATTTAAGTTGCCACCTTAAGCAAACCATTAAATTTAAACAATCTCACATCTGTCATGGATACACTCACCCAATCCAGGTCTACTAGCATAGCATGGCAATATAAGCAAACGTATAAGTAACTCCCAAAGGTTTGATAATAAACATGTAATAGGTTCTACCTCATCTACTTCCCAAACCCACATATTAATCAGATCCTAATCATGCAATTGTTTTAGGATTGATCTAATGCAATAAAAACTGTGTAGTAAAGAGGTATGATGAAAGTGTTACTTGCCTTGCTGATGATCCGTGAAACCTAGAGATTCGAAGTAGCAAGCGGCGCACTCCGGGTACTCTATCGCAAACAAACAAGCATACAATAAGCACTCATCTAATGCATAGGTAAAACTCAAATAAGATATCTAACCAGAAAGTTCAACTTAAGAACTCGGGTTTGCAAAAAGAATCAAAACAAACGAAGCAACGAAAGTCAAACGGCGAAAGAAACAAGCTTCGTTTACTAATCTGGACCTAAGTCAAATTTTACAGTAGAAAAAACTTGTTTGAGTTGGTTAAACGGAAAGAGGGTTTCGAGACGAAACTCTAGGCGCTTGAATCGCCTGATTCCGATAAACGAGCGAAAAGTTATACTACAACGAAAATCAGATCAGAAATCACGATCAGAAAAAATCGCGGAAAATCCAAAAAAAAGAAAAACGGACGAACAGGCTAACGAACGAACGTTCGCTGTCTGTGAAAAAGAAACAAAAATCGTTCGTTAAAACGAAGGAACGAATGGGTGTTCGCTAAATAACTAAACCGGGAAAATAATAAAGCCGATCTAAAAAAATAAATAAACCGCGGATCTAAAAAGAAAAACCGTACGGTTTTCCAAAGAAAACCGGCGGCGGCGGCGGCTACCTCCGGCAAGTCCGGCGAGGGCATCAGCGGCGGCGGGCGGCTCCGGCGAGGTGGTGGGTCGACGGATAGGTGCGACGGCGGGGGGGGGGGGTGTGGCGGCGAGGTGCCGCGGCGAGGTGCCGCGGCGGCGGGGCGCGGCGTCGGCGGGATCCGACGGCGGTGGCGCTGTCGGGCAGCGGCGGTGCGGGGCTCGAGGCGGGGCGGGGCGGCGGCTAGGGTTTCAGCCCGGGGCGGGCGTTGGCCTTTAAAGGCCACCCGGGCGCAGTTTCCAGGTGGACACGGCCCGGTAAGGTGGTAACTTTTTTTTAAACATTACGCGCAGAAAAACAAATAAAAGAAATACTAAACAAACTCCAAAAATCCTGAAATAAATTTTCCCTGACTTCTAAAATCAAGCCGGACAAGATGAACATTTATTTGGGGCCTAAATGCAATTTTGAAAAACGCGCATTTTTCCTAAATTCAAAAAAAAGCCATAAAGTCCAAAATAAAATATTATTTGATTTTATTATTAAATCCTCAAGATTTCTTTATTTTGGGAAAGTCATTTTATTCCCTCTCTCATATTTTCATAATAGAAATAATTGAAGATAAAATAAATAAAATCAAATGATCCTATTTTTCAAAATTTGAGAAAACTCAAATTTGAAAATAACGAAATCCCCAACTCTCTCCGTGGGTCCTGGAGTTGCGTAGAATTTCCAGGATCGAAGCAAAATGCAATAAAATATGATATGCAATGATGATCTATGTATAACATTCCAAATTGAAAATTTGGGATGTTACAAACCTACCCCCCTTAAGATGAATCTCGCCCTCGAGATTCGGGTTGGCTAGAAAATAGGTGAGGGTGGTCCTTCAACAGATCTTCCTCTCACTCCCAGGTGGCTTCATCCTCGATGTGGTGGCTCCACTGAACTTTGCAAAACTTGATAACCTTTCTGTGGGTGACTCGGCTGGCGTATTCAAGAATCATGACTGGTTTCTCCTCATAGGTCAAATCACTATCCAACTAAATCGCTTCCAGTGGCACTGTATCTCTCAGTGGTATATCAGCCATCTCCGCGTGGCACTTCTTCAACTGGGAAACATGGAACACGTCGTGAACTCCTGACAATCCCTCAGGCAATTCCAACTTGTAAGGAACTTCTCCAATACGCTCCAAAACATGGTATGGTCCCACAAAACAGGGCGCTAACTTTCCCTTAACTCCAAAGCGCTTAACTCCTCGAAGTGGAGATACACGAAGATAAACTCTATCTCTGACTTCATAAACAGTCTCCTTGCGTTTAGAATCTGCATAGCTCTTCTGCCTGGAATGGGCTACCTTGAGCCTATTGCGAATCAAGTTCACCTTCTGTTCAGACTCCTTAATCAAATCTGGTCCAAACAACTGGCGGTCTCCAAATTCATTCCACGATAATGGGGTCCTGCACCTCCTTCCATACAAGGCTTCGAAAGGGGCCATCTTCAAGCTGGATTGATAACTGTTGTTGTAAGAGAACTCTGCATATGGCAAATTGTCGTCCCAACTAGATCCATAATCTAGCGCACAAGCTCTCAGCATATCCTCCAAAATCTGATTGACTCTCTCGGTCTGTCCATCTGTCTGCGGATGAAAAGTTGTATTGAACTCGAGCCTGGTACCCAAAGTTTCGTGCAACTGATTCCAGAACTTTGAGGTAAACTGGGTTCCTCTATCTGATAGAATACTCCTCGGAACTCCATGCAGACATACGATCCTGGTCATATATATCTTAGCCAACTTGGCACTAGTGTAGGTGGTCTTCACTGGGATGAAATGAGCTACCTTCATCAAACGATCGACTATAACCCAAATCGAGTCATAGCCCGAACGAGTCCTGGGCAATCCTGTGATAAAATCCATGCCTAGCTTATCCCACTTCCATTCGGGTATCGGCAATGGCTGTAGCAATCCTGCTGGCTTCTGATGCTCTGCCTTCACTCTCTGACATACATCACATACTGCTACATATTCCGCAATATCCTTCTTCATTCTGGTCCACCAGAAAGTGTCCTTCAAATCCAAATACATCTTGGTATTTCCTGGGTGAATCGAATACGGCGAATCATGGGCCTCTTGTAAAATCAACTTCCTGATCTCTGGGTCATTAGGCACATAAACGCGGTCCTCGAACCATAAGGTATCATGTTCATCCTCATGAAATCCCTTAGCTTTTCCCTTGCTCATTTTCTCCTTTATCTCGGCAATCTCCTTGTCAGCCGATCTTATCCATCAAAGTAGACTGAATCTCCAATGCTGCTACATAGCCTCTCGGAACTATTTCCAAACATAGTTCACGAAGGTCCTCTGCTAACTCCTTTGGTAATCCTCCGGTCATGAGTGTGTTTACATGGCTCTTACAGCTCAACGCATCGGCTACTACGTTAGCCTTTTCGGGGTGATAATGTAATTTCATATCATAATCCTTGATGATTTCCAACCATCCCCTTTTCCTGAGATTCAACTCCTTCTGCGTGAAGATGTACTTCAAGCTCTTGTGATCCGTGTACACCTCCCAATGGTTTCCGATGAGAAAATGTCTCCATGTCGTCAATGCATGCACTATGGCTGCTAACTCCAAATCATGTGTAGCATAGTTCAACTCATGCGGCTTGAGCTGTTGTGAGGCATACGAAACAACTCTTCCTTCTTGCATAAGCACTGCTCCAAGTCCTCGATGAGAAGCATCGCAATATACTTCATAATCCTTGTGCTAATCGGGCAGAATCAATACCGGTGACGTAACCAAACGTTTCTTCAACTCTTGGAAACTGGCCTCACATTCCTCAGTCCATTTGAACTTGGTGTCCTTCTTCAACAACTCTGTCATGGGTTTCGCAATCTTCGAGAAATTCTCAATGAACCTCCGGTAGTATCCTGCGAGTCCTAGAAAACTCCAGATCTCTCCGAATGTTGTTGGGGCTTCCCAATTTGTTACGGTGACCACTTTGTTGGGGTCTACTGCTATTCCTTCTCCGAATATAACATGTCCGAGGAATCCAATTCCTTCAACCAAAACTCACAATTGCTGAACTTGGCATATAACTGATGTTCTCTGAGCTTCTCAAGTACCAAATGCAAATGCTCCTTATGATCCTCTTCATTCTTCGAGTAGACCAATATATCATCAACGAACACCACGACGAACTTATCCAGAAACTCCATAAACACTTTGTTCATTAGGTTCATGAAATAGGCAGGTGCGTTCGTCAGACCAAATGACATAACGGTATATTATTACAGCCTGTACCTGGTGGTAAAAGCCGTTTTGGGTATATCCTACTCTCGAATCTTCAACTGGTGGTATCCTGATCGCAAATCGATCTTGGAAAATACCTTAGCTCCTTGCAATCGGTCAAACAAGTCATTGATCATCGGTAGTGGGTACTTATTTTTGATTGTCACCTCATTCAATCCTCGATAATCAACAACCATCCTTAATGATCCATCCTTCTTCTCCACTAGAAGCACTGGCGAACCCCAAGGTGAAGAACTTGGGCGAATATAGCCTTTATCCAGTAACTCCTTGATCTGTTTCTTAATCTCTTCCAAATCTTTTGCGGGCATCTTGTACGGTCTCTTAGATATCGGCCCTGTGCCTGGCAAAATCTCAATCAAAAACTCAATGTCTCTATCCGGTGGCATGCCTGGCAACTCTTCTAGAAATACGTCAGGAAAATCCTTAACCACTGGTACTTCCTCCTGTACAACTCCTGTTAAGGAATTTACTTGAGTCCTCTTCGGCAGATGCCGGGATACATACTTGATCCTTCTTCCTTCTGGCGTGGTAAGTAAAATCGACTTACTGGCACATTCAATGTTCCCTCCATACTTCGATAACCAATCCATGCCTAATATCACATCCAGTCCTTGCGATTCCCATACTATTAGGTCTGAGGGAAACACATAGTTACCAATCCTTAATGGTAACCGATCACACCATATACTAGCCATATACTCTGCTGCTGGCGAGGTTACTAACATGGGTGTCCTAAGGGCTTGGGTTGGCAGGTTGTACTTATCCACAAATCCCCTTGATATGTATGAATGCGATGCACCAGTATCAAAAAGAACGATTGCAGTAAATGACTTAACCAAAAACTTACCTATTACTGCATCTGGCTGGGCTTCAACCTCCTCCACGCTAACGTGGTTCACGTGTCCTTTGTTAAAAGGGTTGGGCTTCTTCCCAGAACTCCCATTGCCATTTCCATTATTCGCTTCAGGACATTCAGTGGCATAATGTCTGGTCTTCTGGCATTTGTAACAGGTGATGTGGCTCAGATCCCTCTTGGCTGGTGTGGATGGGTTGGTGCGGTTCTGTCCATTGCTTCCTCCATTCCCATTACCATTCTTGGGGCCACTATGGTTGTGCGAACTACCTCCTCCATGGGTATGCTGAAAATGTCCTCCCGAGTTCAGGGTAAAAGGAGGCTTCTGCTGAGCTCCAGAATTGTACTTCCCTTGTCCATACTTCCTCTTGCGATTGTCAATCTGCTGCTGCTTCCCTTCAATCATAAGAGCTCTATCTACCAACTCCTGGTAGTTGTTGAAGGTTGCTACCATCAACTGCATACTCAGCTCATCATTCAGTCCTTCCAGAATCTTCTCCTGCTTAGCTGCATCCGTAGCAACATTATCTGGGGCATAACGTGCTAGCTTACTAAAGTCATCCACATACTGGCCAACGGTACATCCTCCCTGGCGTAAGTTGTGAAAGTCATGCTTCTTCATGGCCATTGCTCCTGCTGAAACATGGGCAGTATGAAAAGCCTACTAAAACTGATCCCATGTGACAGTGTCGATAGGATAAGTGGCTATGAAATTCTCCCACCATGATGCTGCGGGTCCATCAAGCTAATGGGCGGCAAAATGCACCTTCTCCACATCTGTGCATCCTGCAGTGGTCAACTCCCTTCCCATCTTGCGGAGCCAATCATCTGCAACTATCGGCTCGGTGCTACTGGAGAACACCGGCAGATTCAACCTCAAGAAACGGGATAAGTGGTCAACAGGTGGTGGTGGTGGTGGGTTGTTGTTGTTCCCCTGATTCTAATTCTGGACTAGTATCTGCATCAATGCATTCTGCTGCTGGATCAACTGGGTGAGCTCCGCTGGGAAAGCAAATCCATTGTCACGTCTCGGAGGCATCTGAGGGTTTAGAAAGGATGAGAAAATAGAATAGAATGAGGTGTAGAGAGAAAACACTACCCATATGCACATGAGACAAAAGCAAACAATATCACTTCAATCAAATCAAACATAGTCATCATCATATGCACATGGGAATACTACTATTGTTATGGTGGTCGACTAGAAAAACTGCTTTGATGAAGACTCGATGATATCTGCTCCAGCTTCATCAACATAGTCATCATCACTATCATCTAGGTCCGAGTCGGTGTCGTTGATGATGATGTAGTTCTCCGGGCAAGTGCAATCATCGTCTTCTCCTCCAGTCGCGGGAAATCCCATGAATACTTTTAGTTTCTAATTCAAATCATCATTCTTCTCCATGAGTGTCATTATTTCCTCCTCATATCCATCACACGTAGACTTGAGTTCTTCCTCTAGCTTCGTGATCTTGGTCAATGCCTTCTTCAGATCCATCATGCCTGCGCACATCTGGTTCTCCTGGCGTCGTATGTGCTGGTTGAACTCCTGGATGAAAGCTACAATTGATCTATCCTTCCTTGTGTTGATCATCTCCCATTGCTCATCTCAGCGCCCACAAATCTTGTAGATAGTATCCTTAAGATCCTTGTGGTAAACTTCTCCAATGTGTCCCATGGTGATGTGAGATGCCATGCTCTTTCCTAGACTCCAGTTTGGTGCATCAAAGGAAAACTCTATGGGCTCAGTGACTGTCATGAACATTCTTCCTGGAACTTGAACTTGAATCATACATCGCTCTTCTTCAGGTAAAGTGGCGATGTAGGTCGCGGTGAAGCTTGGTACTCCGATGTTCAGGTATCTAGTGACTTCCTTCAAGTGGTGTCCAAAGGGTGTATCTTCATCTGGTTGAGTGAACTTGTTCCTTGCATCCGCCATCCTAAAAGAGTAGAAAAGATGAGGAGTCAGAAGTGATAAGAGAGAGTAGTGATCTAGGGTTTTATCTTAGTGGTCGTGTCCTACAGTCAGCGTGTGCTCTGATACCATCTTATAGCGAATAGACCTCAAACAGTCTGATCTCTGTGCATTAGTGTCATCCCTGGATCGGTAATGCTGACGCTCACAATACTTGAAGGATTTACAAAAGAGTAGCAATCACACACTTATTACATCGAATGTCTCAAAAGAGAACTTATTACAAATAATATGGCTTAAGGCCATCTAATAACGATAACAGTGGAAGGCTTGGAAGATAAGCGAGTCCATCAACTCCAAAGGCATCACTGAGTATGGAACCACGACCTAAAAACTCCTTACTCATCGTCGGAAAAGTCTGCAACATGAATGTTGCAGCCCCAAACGGGTCAGCACATGGAATATGCTGGCAATGTAACACATAGAGAGTATTGAAAGAATGATGCTATACTACATGCATATATGGCTGGTGGAAAGCTCTATGGTTACAGTTTTGCAGAAAGCCAATTTTTCCCTACTCCAAAGGAATAAATTTCATTTAACTATCATGGTGGTTGTTAAACATTGACAAGGGTACTCCAAATCAATCCCAATTAAGCATCATCATTAAAACCAACAATATTAATTAAGTAACATGATAGGATTCACATGATAATCCAAGTACTAGATACTCAAAACGTCCATAATCGGGGACACGACTAACCATGATTAGTTTATACACTCTGCAGAGGTTTGCGCACTTTTCCCCACAAGACTCGATCTCCTCCGCTTGATTTCTCGCACTACATGGTGTTTGAGAAATGGATGACCGAGACACAATCTTTCAGAAGCATTAACTCTCTACTCCGGGTAGACCGTACCAACCTACATCCCCTATATCTGCTAGTCTACCTCTTCAAGAGCTCATGCAACTTAATCAACTATGCTAGAGCCCATAGTAGCTTGCGGCTGCACACGGAAGTTTATAGCATGAATAATCTCATGATCCCTTTGAGCCTGGGTGGCGGTCCATAGGAGAATCACACGGTACCCCGGGATTTCCAAAAAAACAGGCAACACAGGGTTCCCCAGGTGCCTCAATCCACACAGATGTCAATTTAAGTTGCCACCTTAAGTAAACCATTAAATTTAAACAATCTCACATCTGTCATGGATACACTCACCCAATCCACGTTACTAGCATAGCATGGCAATATAGGCAAACGTAGAAGTAACTCCCAAAGGTTTGATAATAAACAGGTAATAGTTTCTACCTCATCTACTTCCCAAACCCACATATTAATCAGATCCTAATCATGCAATTGTTTGAGGATTGATCTAATGCAATAAAACTAGATAGTAAAGAGGTATGATCAAAGTGTTACTTGCCTTGCTGATGATCCGTGAAACCTAGAGATTCGAAGTAGCAAGCGGCGCACTCCGGTTACTCTATCGCAAACAAACAAGCATACAATAAGCACTCATCTAATGCACAGGTTAAACTGAAATAAGAGATCTAACCAAAAAGTCCAACTTAAGACCTCCGGTTTTCAAAAAGAATCAAAACAAACGAAGCAACGAAAGTCAAACGGCGGAAGAAACTAGCTTCATTTACTAATCTGGACCTAAGTACAATTTTAAAGTAGCAAAAACTTGTTTGAGTTGGTTAAACGGAAAAAGGGTTTCAAGACGAAACTCTAGGCGCTTGAATCGCCTGGTTACGATAAACGAGCGAAAAGTTATACTAAAACGAAAATCGGATCAGAAATCGCGATCAGAAATAATCGTGGAAAATCCGAAAAAAAGAAAAATGGAC
Source organism: Triticum aestivum (assembly GCF_018294505.1). NCBI lineage: Eukaryota > Viridiplantae > Streptophyta > Magnoliopsida > Poales > Poaceae > Triticum > Triticum aestivum. The sequence goes on along the minus strand of NC_057810.1, from coordinate 63,630,744 downwards.
GAACAGGCTAACGGAAAGAACTTACGCTGTCTGCGAAAAAAAAACGAAAATCGTTCATTAAAACGAACGAATGATCGGGCGTTCACTAAATAACTAAACTGGGAGAAAATAAAATTGATCTAAAAAAATAAACCACAGATCTAAAAAGAAAAACCGTATGGTTTTCTGAAGAAAACCGGCGGCGGCGACGGCTACCTCCGGCAAGTCCGGCGAGGGCGTCGGCAGTAGCGGGAGGCTCCGGCGAGGCGGCGGGTCGGCGGGGTGTGGCGGGGCGGCGAGGTGCGGCGGAGGCGGGGCGCGGCGTCGGCGGCGGTGGCGGGATCCGGCGGCGGCGGTGTGGTCGGGTGGCGGCGGCACGGGGCTCGAGGCGGGGCGGGGAGGCAGCTAGGATTTCGGCCCGGGGCGGGCCGCTTGCCATTAAAGGCCGCCCGGGCGTAGTGTTCAGGCGGTAACTTTAAAAAAACATTACATGCAGAAAAACAAATAAAAGAAATACTAAACAGACTCCAAAAATCCCAAAATTAATTTTCCCCGAATTCTAAAATCAAGCCGGAGAAGATGGACATTTATTTGGGGCCTGAATGCAATTTTGAAAAACACGCATTTTTCCTAAATTCAAAAAAATAGCCATAAACTCCAAAATAAAATCTTATTTGATTTTATTATTAAATCCTCAAGATTTCTCTATTTTAGGAAAGTCATTTTATTCCCTCTCTCATTTTTTCATAATAGAAATAATTGAAGATAAAATAAATAAAATCAAATGATCTTACTTTTCAAAATTTGAGAAAACTCAAATTTGAAAATGACGAAATCCCCGACTCTCTCCGTGGGTCCTTGAGTTGCGTAGAATTTCCTGGATCAAAGCAAAATGCAATAAAATATGATATGCAATGATGATCTATGTATAACATTCCAAATTGAAAATTTGGGATGTTACATGATGATACAAGAGCAAGGAGACTACACGTCACTAGATCCTGCTGATATCATCGAGAGGATAAATACTCATGAGTTCCAGCTTGCTGAGAAGAGAGACCTTTATGGACCGAGCTATGGAAGATCACGCGCACTGAAGGCCAAGGCAGTCTCTGAATCTGAAGGTCAAGATTCTGGTAGCAGCCTTGGTGATCCTGAAGAACTGAGCCAGGAGCTAGCAATGCTCGTGAAGAAATTCCAAAAGTTCTCTCGCCGTGGTCCTTTGGAAAGTCTTCAAGAAGTGATGATTCCTCATCCCGTGACTACAAAAAGAAGACTTGCCACAAATGCAAGAAACCTGGTCACTGCATGTCTGACTGTCCTCAGTGGGAAAAGGAATCAAAGAAGAAAAAGTACAAAGATGACGATTCTGATGACTCAAAGAAGAAGAAGAAAACTTCAAAGTCCTCATCATCAAAATCTTCAAAGTCTTCATCTCACAAGAAGAGTAGTTCCAAGAAGGCTCGGGCATTTATTGGCAAGGAAATGGACTCTGAATCTGAATCTGAGGAAAATGTGGAGGAGGAGGAATCTGAGGAGTCAGACTCTGTTGTGGCGAGCCTAGCCCTCACTACTACTTACGTCAGCAAGTCCATCTTCAACGCTGAAGAAAATGACCTCCCCAACTCTGCTGACAAGAGCGTCGATGACTATGCTCCCACCTATTGCTTCATGGCAAAAGGTGCCAAGGTAGTCAAACATCCCCCCTTTGAATCTAGTGAGGATGAATCTGATGACAATCTCAAACCTAGCTATTCCAAACTTGCTAAGATGGCTATTAAACAACAAAAGGCTTTGGAAAAGGTTCAAAATCTGCTAGACAAAAGCGATGACCTGTTGGGTGAGGAATTGAATCGAACAAAGACTTTGACCGATAATCTTCAGAGACTTCAGTTTAAGTTTGACAATCTTCAGGGTCATCATAACTCTCTTTTAGAGATCCTGAGAAGCTTTCTTAAAAGTGAGTTATGAAGATCTTCAGAAGGAAAATGATTCATTGCTTGCTCAACAGATCAATTCTGCTCAAGAAGAATTTATTCCACCATGTTTGAAATGCATTGACCGTGAATCTGCCAATACTTCACCTGAATGTTCAAATTCTTCTAGTGTTGTAAATTCTTCAACTGTCTCCATGGTCACAAATCCTCATTTAAGGATACCACAAGTATCACTGATGATAATGCAGGGTTGAAGGAATTGTATGTGATGGGCATATACAAAAGTCTCAATGGGCATCAGACTCTTTGTGATGTGCTCAAAAACCAGATCTTGAACCGGAACCCTAGGAAAGAGGGTATTACCTTTGAGAGGAAACTCAATGCTGATGGAACCTACTGGAAACCTGAGAAGTACCCCAAAACCTCATGGGTTGCTACAAAATGACCTCCTATAGATCCATGCACTTTATCTGGCTTTACTTGTGAATCATCATATTCCTCTGATGAGTCATTTGACTCCAACTATAAATTGTTCAAGAATCAGAATGGTGAAGTATTTGATCAATATGTTGGAACTAACTGCAGGAACGGTCCCCCTATGAAGTAAATCTGGGTTCCCAAAAGGTGCCTTGAAAATATTCAGGTGAATGTCATCATGATGCCACCTATGAAGAATAGGAACCCCAGATCAAAATCTTCATATGGATCCAAGTCCTCATATGGACGAAATTCTTCATCTGGATCAAATTCCTCATGTGGATCAAAATCCTCATATGAACAACATTGTGCTAACACTTCTGTTTCGCAGGGTAAGTCTAAAGGCTATGAATATGTGCATTATTCTTCAAACCATTATGTTCATAAGTCCTCAAAGTATTTCTCTGCTTATTCATATGCTTATCCTAACCCCTCTTCTGTGAAACTAAGTGTACTGGTTTCTATGCCATCTTTTTCTTATGGAGCTCACAGAATGAAGAACTCTTTGCCACCCCTTCAGATGTGGGTGGTGAAGAAAAAGAACTAATCTCTTATGCAGGGTCAGGTCTCCAAACAAACTTAATCGTCTGAAGAATTTGCTAGAGACCTGAATATGCTTGAATGGATGCAAGCTAATCATGTAGAAATGAATTATTCATTTCTCACATCCTCATATTGCTATATTTGTTATATTGTTGATGAAATTGATATCATATTTTCACTGATGAAGTATATGGGTTTGTAAGTTGCACTAATTCATCTGCAGGATGAACAACCCAAAGCTACTGAGTCAGTCCTCAACAGTGGATGTACAAATCACATGACCGGTGACAGGAACTTATTGATGGACACTGCTTTATCTCCATCTCATCTGAAGCATATCACCTATGCTGACAAAGGCAAAAGCAAGATATTGGGTGTAGGTAGGGTTACAATCTCAAAGGATAGATGATACGTCTCCAACGAATCTATAATTTTTAATTGTTCCATGCTATTATATTACCCGTTTTGGATGTCTATGGGCTTTATTTTACACATTTATATCATTTTTGGGACTAACCTACTAACCAGAGGCCCAGCCCGTATTGCTGTTTTTTGGCCTATTTCAGTATTTTGAAGAAAAGGAATATCAAACAGAGTCCAAATGGAATGAAACCTTCGGGAGCGTGATTTTTGGAACGAACGTGATCTGGAGGACTTGGAGTGCAAGTCAAGAAGTAGTCGAGGCAGCCACGAGGGTGGGGGGTGCGCCCTGTAGGGGTGGGCGCGCCCCCCTGTCTCATGGGCCCCTCGAGCGGCCACCGACGTACTTCTTCCTCCTAAATAAGTCGGCATACCCTGAAAACATCCAGGGAGCCACCGAAGAAATATTTCCACCACCGTAACTGAGGGAGTCCCGGATTAGGGGGTGTCCGGATGACCGGACTATAACCTTTGGCCGGACTCCTAGACTATGAAGATACAAGATTGAAGACTTTGTCACGTGTCCGGATAGGACTTTCCTTGGCGTGGAAGGCAAGCTTGGCGATACGAATATGTAGATCTCCTCCCATTGTAACCGACTTTGTGTAACCCTAGCCCTCTCTGGTGTCTATATAAACCAGAGGGTTTTAGTCCATAGGATGAACAACAATCATACCATAGGCTAGCTTCTAGGGTTTAGCCTCTCTGATCTCGTGGTAGATCTATTCTTGTACTACCCATATCATCAATATTAATCAAGCAGGAGTAGGGTTTTACCTCCATCGAGAGGGCCCGAACCTGGGTAAAAACATCGTGTCCCTCGTCTCCTGTTACCATTCGCCTAGACGCACAGTTTGGGACCCCCTACCCGAGATCCGCCGGTTTTGACACCGACATTGGTGCTTTCATTGAGAGTTCCTCTGTGTCATCATCTTTAGGCCCGATGGCTCCTCCGATCATCAACAATGACACGGTCCATGGTGAGATTTTTCTCCCCAGACAGATCTTCGTATTCGGCGGCTTGGCATTGCGGGCCAATTCGCTTGGCCATCTGGAGCAGATCGAAAGCTACGCCCCTGTCCATCAGGTCAGATTTGGAAGTTTGAACTACACGGCTGACATCCGCGGAGACTTGATCTTCGACGGGTTCGAGCCACAGCCAAGCGCGCCACACTGTCACGATGGGCATGATCTAGCTCTGCCGCCCAACAGTGCCCAAGAGGCCGCCTCAGTGTCCGCTCCGACCCTTAGTTCGGAGCCGACTGCACCGATCGAGGATGGGTGGCTGGACACCGCCTCGGTGGCTGCAATCTCTACGGCGATCGAGCCGAACACCAGTCTTGTCCTTTGCGAAGCTCGCGACTCCAAGGCGCCGGACTCCTACCCGGACGCCAAACCTCCTGCGCCACTGCCGATCGAACCCGATTGAGCGCCGATCATGGAATTTGCCACCGCGGACATCTTTCAGCATTCGCCCTTCGACGACATCCTGAATTCACTAAAGTCTCTCTCTTTATCAGGAGAGCCCTGGCCGGACTATGGCCAGAAAGGTTGGGATGCGGATGACGAAGAAATTCAAAGCCCACCCACCACCCACTTTGTAGCCACTATCGATGATTTAACCGACATGCTCGATTTCGACTCCGAAGACATCGACGGTATGGATGATGATGCAGGAGACGTAGAGGGATCAGCGCCTATAGGGCACTGGACAACCACCTCATCTCACGATGTATACATGGTGGACACACCTAAAAGAAGCGACAACGAGGAACAAAGGGATGCAACGAGGGATCGTTCCCTCGAAAAGCAACCAAAGCGGCGGCGTAAGCGCTGCGCCAAACCCCACCTCGACAGAGACCTAGCCACAGAGCAGGGCGAACCGGCGGACGACGAACATGCCATCGAGCAACCGTCCGAACAGGAAATTTTGGTAAACAAATCAAACAACCCGTTCCTGGTGAAGATAATAGTCGGGACGACCTCATGCCAGAGAAGTTGCTGGAGCAAAAGAACCTCCACAAAAGGCTCGTCACCACTGCGCGTAGCCTGAAAAAGCAGAAGCGGAAGCTCAAAACAGCGGAAGATGCACTCAGAATTAGATGGGGCAAAGTACTCAACACCGCAGACAAGTACGGCGACAGTCTTCACACAAAGAGCTATCCGAAGCGGAAATTACTGCCAGAATTTGATGAGGAGGCCTTAGAGCCCCCACAATCAAAAAATAAAGAAGACACCTGGTCGGATAAACAACCCCATGGCCAACATAGAGCGGCAAGGGGCGCCGCACTAAAGCCGGCATGCGATCCGTGCAAGGATTCACATCAAAAAGATGGCCCAGCCAGATCTATCTATGGGCCAAGAAAGCAAGCTCTAGTAAGCAATGCAACGCAACAAGTATCCGAACATCATGGCACACCCAAATATAGGGGTGCCGCACACCCCCTATGTTTCACCGATGAGGTGTTGGACCATGAATTTCCAGCGGGATTCAAGCCCGTAAACATAGAGGCATACGGCGGAATAGCAGACCCTGGAGTCTGGATTGAGCATTATATCCTCCACATACACATGGCTAGAGGAGATGACCTCCATGCCATAAAATACTTACCCCTCAAGCTCAAAGGGCCAGCCCGGCATTGGCTTAAAAGCCTTCCCGAAAACACCATCAGAAGTTGGGAAGAGCTCGAGGATGCTTTTCAAGCAAAGTTTCAAGGGACCTATGTCCGACCTCCGGATGCAGACGATCTAAGTCATATAACTCAACAACCCGGAGAGTTAGACCGGAAACTCTGGAACAGATTTCTTACTAAAAAGAACCAGATAGTCGACTGTCCGGACGCCGAAGCCTTAGCAGCTTTCAAACACAGCGTTCGAGACGAATGGCTCGCCAGACACCTTGGCCAAGAAAAGCCAAGAACAATGGCCGCATTAACAAGCCTCATGACCCGCTTTTGCGCAGGAGAGGATAGCTGGTTGGCAAGAAGCAGTACCAGCGACCCAAGTACATCCGAAGTCAGGGATGGAAACGGGAAACCACGACGTAGCAAGGACCAGCGCCGAACCAAGGGAAACAGCCTGAAGAGCACGGCAGTCAACGCCGGATTCAAAAGCTCTCGGCAGAATCAGAAAAAGCTGCCCCTCAAGGATAACAGGGACGAGCTATCTAACCTAAACAACATCTTGGACAAAACATGCCAAATCCATAGTACTCCCGGGAAGCCTGCAAACCATACCCACAGAGATTGTTGGGTCTTCAAGCAATCCGGCAAACTTAACACCGAACACAAGGGGCTCGACATACCAAGCGAGGACGATGACGAACCCCACAAGCAAAGCACCAGAGAACAAAAGAAGTTCCCACAAGAAGTCAAAACAGTAAACTCACTTCACGTGACAAAAGGGAAATACAGAGTGGCGCCTATAGAGATACGCGCCATACGGCCTGTCCCAGAGGAGTCCCGCCACTGGTTGTTACAACCAATCACCTTCGACCATCAGGATTACTCTAGAAGTATCCGGAACGCAGGCTGGACTGCCTTGGTATTAGATCCGATAATTGACAGACTCCACTTTACACAAGTCCTAATGGACGGCGGCAGTGATCTAAACCTGCTATACCAGGACATAATGCGCAAAATGGGGATAAACCCAACAAAAATTCGCCACGGCAACACTTCCTTTCAAGGGGTAACGCCAGGCCCAGATACCCATTGTACGGGTTCTCTCCTGCTAGAAGTTGTGTTCGGCTTCCCCGACAACTTCCATCGTGAAAAGCTAACCTTTCACATCGCCCCATTTACAAGTAGCTATCAAGCACTACTGGGACGTGAAGCTTTCGCCCGCTTTAATGCAATACCACATTGTGTATCCCTTACGCTTAAAATGCCCGGTCCACGAGGCATCATCTCATTAAATGGAAATATCGAGTGTTCCTCGAGCGCAGAAGACTGTGCGGCTGCCTCGACAGCCACACACTAAACCGGCTTCACTAACCAAAGCACCTAAACTTGTCGTTCAGACCCCAGACATGGCTAGACGAGTCCGGCGTAAACATACAGGGGCTTAATAGCCGCATACCCCCGTACAAGGGGCTCCGCGCGTATACAACAAGATACAATAAAGCTCAGTTCTACCCATTTCCTGAATTATACTTTGTTTATTTAATATAACATAGATTTTTGCACGATTGTTTTCAACTAAGTTCCTCTCTTTTATAGATGAACATCGTGCTACACCCATCCAGGACATGGCACAATGGAGACACAGGCGCAAACGTGCAGTAGGGACCCATTCCAAGGATTCTTTTCAGATTAAGACCCTGCGTAAACCTTTTTTACTGTCTCTTGTTGATAACATCCCCCGGTTTCTTTTTATAACCGAGGAGGAGGCTGGCGTTTTGGCATATGGCCACGTCAGAATTTTGCGCGTACCTGGACACCAGGGGCTTCTTACCAAGGGCATTGTTCAGCCCGTTTTCATAAAGACCGAATACCTTAGGGAGTGTTCGGCGTCGAGAGTTTGGCCTTATATGCATCAGCTCCGAATCATGTCTTTGGTCAAATGTTGGGTTTGCCTGGCTCCTGTGTTTTGCTGCCTTACGTTCAGCTCTATCGGCTAAGGCGGCACCAGGAGAACTACTGCGATTGTGCCCCGGTTCGGCCAGGCGAGCACCTCAGTAGAGAAAGCCGAAAACTGACTGTCATGATATAGCGTGAGACTGGTCAACCACTCGATGACCCGCCGGAATCTTTAGGATTCCTCCGCATTAACGAAGGGTCGTTTCCCGGTCAGGCACACACGCGCCCCGAATTCGGGTGAGCGCGGTGCCCCTAGGGGCTATATAGTAGCCCCACTGTCAAACTCCTATGGCTAAGTGAAAGTGATAAAGCATTATAGTCCGGTTGCCTAGTTCGCTGCGCTATCACCTCCTTTATAGGACCAAGACGTTGGATCAAGTGTGAAAATGCGCCTTTTGCGAACACCCCCGCATTATATGCGTGGGGGCTGAAGCCGAAGACTGCCATCTTTCAGGTTATATACACATATACATTAACGGCCGCACATGAGGTATTCTAATTCTTGAAAGCACAAGTATAAAAAGCTTTTATATTCCATCGAAACATTGTTTTACAATGATACATGTTATTCGAACATAACATCCTTCGAGCACTGCGTCTCTATTAAACGAGCGCCCTGCAGAACTTCCTGAAAATAGTGCTCGGCAGGTACTCGGCTTTCGTCCGAATCTTGGGATGCAACAGCACTGGCCTTCATATCCGCCCAGTATGTCTTGACACGGGCAAGAGCCATCTGTGCACCCTCTATGCACGCCGACCTCTTCATTGCATTAATATGTGGCACCGCACCGAGGAACTGCTGCACCAAGCTAAAATAACTCTTCGGCTCGGGCCTTTTCGGCCACAGATGACTCACGACATGATTCATGGCGAGTCCGGATAACCTATTCAGCTCCGCCCATGCGGCCAAACGATCGGATACTGAAAGTGGGCGCTCTGGATTGTGGAACTGCGACCAAAAAAGCTTCTCCACTTCGTGGTCATTTTGATCGCGGAAGTGTTCGGCCGCGTCCGCGGCACTCGCCGCCAAGTCCAGGTAAGTGTTCGCCGCACTCCACTTCCGGTCCAACGGAGCATATTTAGGATCCCCGAACTTCATCCGCAGCATATAGGGCTTTCCAGCCGTGATATCTCCGGCCTGACGTAGCTCCTCCTTCATAGCTCTCATCGCAGAGCGAGTATCCTTGGCCTCGGTAGTGACCTTCTCTAGGTCCTTCTGTGCCACCCGATCTTCTTTTTCAAGAAGCTTGCAGCGGTCGGCAGCATTCTTCAACTTTTCAGCCATCTCGGCCATTTCCTTCTTACTTTGGCAGTGAGCAGCTTGTTCGGCTTTCAGCTCTTCAGCCGCCTTTAAGGCAGCCGCATCGCTTTTCCTGGCCTGCTCCTTGGCTCGGGCAAGTTCCGCCCGAAGGTTCTCCATGGCAGCGGCACCATCTGCATCAAGCACATATGTTGTAAGGTACGGGCATCAAGCTCCTCTTACCAGGTGTCTTCGGAGAAATTATATACCTTGTGCCTCGTCAAGCCGCTTGTTGACAAGCGCGATGTCGGCATCTGCCATGTCAATTTGCCGCTTTAGCTCGGCAAATTCATCAGTCCGGCCAGCCACTGGACACTTCGCCACCTACATAGGAAAGGCGGAATATTATACCTGGGATTATGATCCTCGGTGCGCCGTCCTTTTTGACAACGCACCGAGTCTCAGGGGCTACTATCTATACAGGGCGCATCTTATATATGCGGTTTTGTCAAAAGGTACATCGTTTCACGTACCTCAAAACCTGTCAGTAAACTCCTGACGGCCTCGTACAACCCGCTCTACGCGGATGAAATCCTTCTAATCACCGTATCCATCAACGCACGGTGTTCTTCTGAGATAGACGCTCGGCCAAGCAGATCCTTCACCTCCTCTGACCGCGCACCGGACGGTGCCGGACTCGTCCGATGGCCTTCTTCGAAGGCCGGACATGGAGGGCCTTGGGGGGCCATACGACTGCCTTTCGGTCCTGCCTGATTCGGAGAAACCCTCCGTGACGACACCTCAGGGTCGCCCGCCTCGCAAGGCGGTACGGCAGGGGGAGGCGTTCCGCTCTCCATCATCTCCGGACGAAGATCCCCCGAAGATGAGCTCTGCTGAGAAGGGCGGAGATCCGAACTACAAGGTAAAATTTTGGTTATCTTCCTCAGAAATAGAACGGGGATATCTCTCATTTTAAAACCCCCCTCTTTACTTACGGCTCGGTGGAGAGCTGATCCCCTTGGGGACGCGATGCGACCGAGGCACCTCCCGGCGCCGGACCCTCTGACGAAGATTTCTTCCCCCGCTTTGAGGCCATGGCCTCCGGGTCTTCAGAGGCGGTCCTCTTCTTCCCCTGGTTAGAGGAATTCTCGATTCCTCCTTTCCTGACAGCCTCCTTCGGGGAGGCGGTAGCTTCCTTGTTCCCCTCTTCGCCTTCTTCCAAAGGCGCAACCTCCAGCATCCTGGTTAACACGGGATCTGGCGTAGTCTCAGGGAGGGGGGCCGGACACCTGATTAGCTTTGCTTTCGCTATCCACTCCTGTTTAAGGGACAGCTCTTTTAAGGGCAATTTTATGATAAATATACGGATAGCGTGTCCGGGTACAGGGCTACTTACTTGAGTATCCGGGCGATTGCAGCTCAGACCTGCGTCCTCGGACGAGTCCGGACACATTGCTTGTGATCCGAAGAACAATTTGTACATCTCCATGGGCGTCGCGCCCACAAAATGTTGGAGGGCTCATGGTCCTTCCGGATTAAACTCCCACAACCGGAGGGGGCGGCGTTTGCAGGGCAGGATGCGGCGAATCAACATAACCTGCGTCACTACGGACAGATTGATATCTCTTTCTAGGAGATCTCGAACGCGGCCCTGCAACAAGGGCACGTCCTTGGATGGCCCCCAGTCAAGCCCTTTATTGACCCATGATGCTATCTGTGGTGGGGGACCCGAGCGAAAGGCAGGTGGCGCCACCCATTTGGTGCCCCTGGGAGCTGTCATATAAAACCACGCTTGTTGCCATGAGCCGAACTCCTCTTGAAAAGAGCCCTCGGGTCATGGAGCGTCGGCAATCTTGCTTATAATAGCACCTCCGCACTCTGCGTGCCGCCCCTCGATCATCATCGGCTCTACTTTGAAGGTTTTGAGCCACAATCTGAAGTGAGGAGTAATATGGAGGAAGGCCTCGCACACGACAATGAACGATGAGATATGGAGGATGGACTCTAGAGCTAAGTCGTGAAATTCCATCCCGTAATAAAACATGAGCCCCCTCACGAAGGGGTCAATTGGGAAGCTTAGCCCCCGAAGGAAGTGAGACGCGAACACCACGCTCTCACCAGGCTTGGGAGTGGGAATGACCTGCCCTTGAGCAGGCAGCCTATGCCAGATTTTGCCAGTTAGATACCTGGCATCTCTTAACTTTAACACGTCTTCTTTTGTAGCGGAGGAAGGCATCCACCGGCCTGGAAGGCCGGAGCCGGACATCGTCGGAAGTCCGAAGCGCCTGAATCTGAAGCTTTGGGTGTTGGAACTCAAGGTAAGAGGCGGATTTGATTGAGATTGAAAGAAAGGAGTTGAGCCTTGGTCTCTTTATAAAGAGGTTGAATACCAAGAGCCCTCCCCATGACCGTTTGGGACTCGCCTTCGATTGAGGAGACATACCAACAGGCACGATTGGGTTACCCACGCCCGTATTGATGAGAATCCCGGAATAAAGGGACACGATCTCTGCTTTGACAAGACGTGCCAAGGAAACCGCCTCGCTAAACGCGCTGAGGTGGGACAGTAAAATGATTCGAATAAAGGCTTGGCCGTGGCATGATGTCACGCTGCGAAATACGTCAGCAGATTAGATTTATACAAACATTATTCTCTCTACGGTGGTATGTGGAACTTATTTTGCAGAGCCGGACACTATCCTTGTGTTCAAAATCTTCTATGAAGTATTCGGAGGAGGAACCCGCCTTGCAATGCCGAAGACAATTGGCGCGCCGGACTCGTCGTCATTGAAGCCTGGTTCAGGGGCTACTGAGGGAGTCCCGGATTAGGGGGTGTCCGGATGACCGGACTATAACCTTTGGCCAGACTCCTGGACTATGAAGATACAAGATTGAAGACTTCGTCCCGTGTCCGGATGGGACTTTCCTTGGCGTGGAAGGCAAGCTTGGCGATACGGATATGTAGATCTCCTCCCATTGTAACCGACTCTGTGTAACCCTAGCCCTCTCCGGTGTCTATATAAACCGGAGGGTTTTAGTCCGTAGGACGAACAACAATCATACCATAGGCTAGCTTCTAGGGTTTAGCATCTCTCATCTCGTGGTAGATCTACTCTTGTACTACCCATATCATCAATATTAATCAAGCAGGAGTAGGGCTTTACCTCCATCGAGAGGGCCCGAACCTGGGTAAAAACATCGTGTCCCTCGTCTCCTGTTACCGTCCGCCTAGACGCACAGTTCGGGACCCCCTACCCGAGATCCGCCGGTTTTGACACCGACAGTAACCTTCTGTATCCACAAGATCCCATCTTGGAGCCGTCGTCGGTGTTCTGCCGGAGGGGGAATCCACGACGGAGGGCTTCTACATCAACACCATAGCCCCTCCGATGAGTTGTGAGTAGTTTACCATAGACCATCGGGTCCATAGTTATTTGCTAGATGTCTTCTTCTCTCTTTTTGGATCTCAATACAATGTTCTCCCCCTCTCTTGAGGAGATCTATTCGATGCAATCTCTTTTTGCGGTGTGTTTGTCGAGATCCGATGAATTGTGGGTTTATGATCAAGTTTATCTATGAATAATATTTGAATCTTCTCTGAATTCTTTTATGTATGATTGAGTTATATTTGCAAGTCTCTTCGAATTATCGGTTTGGTTTGGCCTACTAGATTGATCTTTCTTGCCATGGGAGAAGTGCTTAGCTTTGGGTTCAATCTTGGAGTGTTCTTACCCAGTGACATAAAGGGTTGCAAGACATGTATTGTATTGTTTCCATTGAGGATAAAAAGATGGGTTTTATATCATATTGCTTGAGTTTTTCCCTCTACATCATGTCATCTTTCTTAATGCATTACTCTGTTCTTATGAACTTAATACTCTAGATGCATGCTGGATAGCGGTCGATGTGTGGAGTAATAGTAGTAGATGCAGGCAGGAGTCGGTCTACTTGTTGTGGAAGTGATGCCTATATACATGATCATGCCTAGATAATCTCATGATTATTCACTTTTCTATCAATTGCTCGATAGTAATTTGTTCACCCATCGTAATACTTATGCTATCTTGAGAGAAGCCTCTAGTGAAACCTATGGCCCCTGGGTCTATATTTTATCATATAAGCTTTCAATCTACTTTTATTTGCATCTTTGTTTTATGCATCTATATTATAAAATACCAAAAATATATTTACCTTATCATATTATATCTATCAGATCTCACTTTCACAAGTGGCCGTGAAGGGATTGACAACCCCTTTATCACGTTGGCTGCGAGTTCTTTGTTTGTTTGTGTAGGTTAGTGGGACTTGTGAGGAGCCTCCTACTACATTGATACCTTGGTTCTCAAAAACTGAGGAAAATACTTACGCTACTGTGCTGCATCACCCTTTCCTCTTCAAGGAAAACCAACGCAATCTCAAGCTCTGGAGCGGTGGCAGTATTGGAGCAGAGAAACAGGGGAGAATGCGTATCGGCACGGGCTCTAGTCCCCTTGGGAACCCAGACTAGTTGTGGCTGCCTCCCCCCTAGCCAATCAGATGAGTACACGTCTCTGGATCGTCCCTTGGATGAGCATCGGACGGCTGCAGACACAGGAGGGTCAGTAGCATTGCCATCGGGTGTAGAATCAATAATTAAAGTCTGATTGATTTGATGCCTCAGGGAGACTTGTTTGAATGAATCTGTCATAATTTCTTTGCCCTTCGCAAGGACATAAGCATCACGGTTATTTTCTTCCTTTTGCGGTACAGATTCAGAGGGACTTGCCATTTGAGTATCCGCACAGAGAGAATTAATCTTTACCTTCCATTGCATTCTACGGGCCATAGGGTGACAAACATGATGTGTGTGGCCCAAGAAGGAGCAAGTATTACATCGAATAAGCCCAGGGCAGGCAAAATATAGATGGGCCAACGAGCCACAAAGAAAGCATGGATGAGATCCATAGCTATGCCGTCCACCGTCATAATGACCCTCTGTAGATTGACCAGAAGGGCCCACGGAAGGACCAGAGGAGTTGATGTTGCAAACATTATCGGGACAATAATCCGCTTAGTGACCGGAGCCATTACACACATAGCATAAATTCAGGCGTTTGTTAATGTAATCCGATGGTGGGACCGACACAATAGACCATATATTGGCAATGTGACTATCAGAATAACCAAATTTGCGCTGGTCATTAATATAGAGCAACATAAACGGGGGAATATCATCCCAACAATCTTGCCTGAATTTACTTCCGTGAAATTGATTGCGAATTTGAATGCCTGATGGTGGAACCATAGTTTGAAATTCTCCAATACGGACATATGTCGGTAATAAATGTTGATTGGTTGCCGTGTCTCCAGGCCTCGATTGGGCATTTCCCACGTCGGCGCTGCGCCATACCATTGAAGGTTTGCTGCATGAGTCCCAGTTCTTCCCCACTGAGATAGATGATCATCCTTTAGGAGTCGGGATTTTTGGTTTTGCGGATTCCATTACTAGAGATGCTGTGGTGGGTACTACTTTTGAGCTAGATGAGGATGAAGAGAATATCTACATTGTTATTTCATTTGTGCCTCATGATGTGGCTCTGAACATGCGGCTGACCACGTTCAGTCCTCAGATTTGGCTTCTTTATATTGGGTTCCCACAAGATTATCAGACTTCACACTACATGCACAAGTCAGTCGACAAATTTGGTGAGCTTGTCACTTGGCACAATCCAAGAGGGGATAGAAAGCTTGTTTTGCTGAAAGTTAGAGTTATTCATTTGCGCCTCGTCCCAAAAAGCTTTGTTATGCATCAACTTGGCGGAGATCGACATTGTTGGACTGTCTGTGTTACTATGCTACGTAGTAGTGACTGGGATGCCCATCTACCTGAGATTCCACCTGCAGGGATTGAGCCACCACCGGCGGATGGCATTCCTCACCTTCTCCACGGGGATGGACTCACAGCTGAACAACTTTATCAAGCGCAGCTGAACAATTGGATGGCTCAGAATGCGCAGATGAATGCAAATGCTGCCAATGCTGCCAATGCAAATGCAGACAATCAGGGCAATGAGGTTCACTTTCAGGCAAACTGGGGACAATGGCCTCCATCTCCTCCTCCAGCTCTGTATAACTTTCAGGCATGGCTTGCTCAAGAGGGCCTGCACGTTAAAGATGGAATCGTGCCTAACAATAACCTGCTGGATAGCCCAGGTACGGCTTGGAATGATTCAATTACGGTTTTTGGCAGCTCTGACTCCAGTGCGACAGTGTCAGACAGTTATGTTATGGTTCCTGCGAACCTGTTTCACTCGTTGGTGGACGGAGAGAGTTCTGATTTGGCCACATCCTCTGAAATTATTACCCCAATGGACCCCCTGCTGCTCCAACTAGCTCTCTTGAAGTTGTGGTCTCTCTCACACAGCATGGAATCCAGTTTGCTATGACTGAACACGGGAATGTGATTTCATCAATGCTCATTAATCATGGGTTCTCTTTCATTAGACTCAACTCCTTCCTGAGTTCGACCATCATGCCTTTAGTAGCCTCCTATGGCCCTTGGAGCTCTGGTTTTGGGCTCCGGAATGATTGGGTTCAGGTTAAAGCTGTGATCACTGTTGAGAATAACCTGGTATCAGTGACTGCAACAAAACAGACAAGGGAGTTTGCCTCCTCCTCTCTACAAATTGAAGAGCTCCCGGACACACCTGATTTAAACACAATGGTGGTTCAACTGGCTCCTATTGGTACAAACATGGATAATGCTCCTAGCTCTGGGGATGAGATTCCTGTGGAATCTCCTCAGCTCTTTGGAAATGAGCCATCTGAGGGTCTTACTACTGATACCCTGGTTAATGTTGGAAATAGCTCTGCAAGTGCCCTTGGTGGATCGGGGCCAAATTCTGATGACATAATACGCAAAGGGAAGCTTGCCATGCCCGTGTCATCTGTTTCTCTTCGTTGTAGTTCTAGGTCGAACAAATATGACGGTTTCAAAGTCCCAGCCATTACTGACAGCAAGCCAAGATCTTCCAAGGTCAAGCCCAGGATCAATCCGCCAGCTCTGCAGACCAGGGCCTGTTCTGACAAGGATGACAGTTCTGCTGTTCCGCCGCCCACCCCGATTGCCATGCTTCAACTTGTTGGAACAGTCAAATGTGCTATTCCTGCTGCCGAGCTCTTTGAAGAGGTGCTTAATGAAGTTACGGAGGATGCTCTTTCATCCTCATCTAGTGCTTAGTCCTTTCTCTTTTATCCATGGTACTTTTGGTGAACTGGAATGTTCTCTGTTGGAACGTCCGTGGTTTAAATTCTGAACCTAAGCAACTTGCGCTGTTTAATGCCATTACGTCTAGTGGATGTGATGTGGTTTGTCTGCAGGAAACTAAGAAGCACTCTTTTGATAATAACTTTATTAAGTCTTACTGTCCGTGACATTTTGATAAATTTGAATTTATTCCGGCCCGCGGTGCTTCGGGTGGAATTGCCACAATTTGGAATAGCTCAATTTTCTCTGCCACTGTTGTAGCCTCTAGAGATTTTGCTTTAGTGACTCACTTCCAATCCACTCAATCTGCACAATCTTGGACCCTTGTGAATGTGTACGGCCCATGTCAAGGTGTTGAACGTAGGGACTTCATACAATGGCTGCTAGACCTTAATATCCCTAACAATGAAGATTGGATCCTTTTGGGGGATTTTAATTTCATTCGTGGCCCAGACAATCGTAATAAGCCAGGGGGAAATATTGGGGATATGATCACCTTCAACGACTTTATCAGGAATCAAAATCTAGTGGAACTGCCCATCAAAGGTCGAGCTTACACCTGGAGTAATATGCAAGTGGACCCCCTTTTAGAACAAATTGACTGGTTTTTCACCAGCACCAACTGGACTTCTACTTACCCTAAAACCCTAGTAAAACCTCTTGGCCGGGCAGTTTCTGATCACATCCCTTGTGTGGTTTGCATTGAGACAAACATTCCTCGCTCAAAGCTTTTCAGGTTCGAATCGTATTGGGTACATCATCCTGGCTTTTTGGACACGGTTTCTAATTCTTGGGCCAAACCAATTCCATCGACCAACATGGCCACTGTCATCTCCCGCAAGTTTAAACACCTGAGGCGTGATCTGAAAATTTGGAGTAAAGGTATTTCTAAACTGTCTAGTGCCATTAAAAACTCCAACAGTGCTCTCTTCAAACTTGATGAACTTGAAAAATAAAAGGCGTCTCACCACTCCAGAAACAAATTTTCGTCGCATACTCAAACACCATATTCTGAGGCTTCTTAATTATCAGAAAGAGTATTGGAGGATGAGATGTACTATCAGATGGGTCAAATTTGGCGACGAGCAACCAAAATTTTTGCAAGCGATGGCCTCAGAAAGATATAGGAGAAATAACATTGCTTCTCTCACCACGGATGATGGTTATTGTGTTGAAGATCATGCGGGCAAAGAATCAGTTATTTTTTAATCTTTCAAAAAACGGCTTGGATCTTCTCAGCAACATGAGATGAAGTTTGATTTAGCCAGATTGATCAAGAAGGTTGAAGATTTGGACCAACTAACTGTACCTTTCACTCACCAGGAAATTGACGATGTCATTAAATACATGCCTGTGGATAGGGCTCCGGGTCCAGATGGTTTCACTGGACACTTTCTCAAATCTTGTTGGCACGTGATTAAAGAAGACTTTTACCTTCTGTGCAATCAATTTCATGAGGGCAACTTAAATCTGGAGAGCATTAATGAGGGCTTCATTACCTTGATCCCAAAAATTACTGCACCTGCTTCAGTCAATGATTACAGACCAATCACGCTACTCAATTGCTGTCTTAAGATCATTACGAAACTTCTTGCCAACCGTCTCCAAAAGATCATCCTAAAAATCGTGCACCGAAATCAATATGGCTTTTTGAAGGGCAAATCTATACAGGACTGTCCGGCGTGGGCATTTGAATACATTTATCAATGTCAAACATCAAAGAAACCAATTGTCCTCCTTAAACTTGATTTTGCTAAGGCATTTGACACTATTGAGCATGAGCCAATGTTGGAGATTATGAGACACATGGAGTTTAACGACAAATGGCTAAACTGGATCCAAACAATTTTGGCCTCAGGTAAATCTTCGGTCCTTTTAAATGGCGTTCCAGGGAGACAATTCCATTGCAAAATAGGGGTTCGACAAGGAGACCCACTATCTCCCCTGATTTTCGTGCTGGCCGCAGACCTACTTCAAGCTGTCATTAATGATGCTTTTGCCCAGGGCCATATTCAGCTTCCATTCCCATGTGCAACTCAAAAAGATTACCCGGTCATTCAATACGCTGATGACACAATTCTGGTACTTCCGGCTTGTGAAACTCAAGCGGCCACGATCAAGCAGTTTTTGTCGGATTATGCAACTTCCATTGGCCTTAAAATAAACTTCCAAAAATCCACTCTCATCCCAATCAACTGTGATGAGTCTCTCAGTAACAGCATTGCACAAATCTTCGGTTGCATGACTGGCAAAATGCCTTTCACTTACCTTGGGCTGCCTTTGGGGACCACATGACCATCTGTTCAGGATCTAATGCCTTTGGTTTGCAAAGTAGAGCGCCGCCTAACTGCTACCCTTAACATGATTTCGTATGGAGCAAAGCTTTCTCTAGTAAATTCAGTGATCACTTCGCTCACGATCTTTGCTCTATGCACTCTCAAGCTTCCCATTTCCATTATTGAGCTCTTAGACAAGATCAGAAGGAAATGTCTCTGGACTAAAAATACGGAACAGGGGGAAACATGTAACTCTCTGGCTGCTTGGAGCATGATTTGTAAACCTAAGGAGTGTGGTGGAATGGGTATATTGGACCTCAGAACACAGAGTGATGCCCTATTGCTTAAATATCTTCACAAGTTCTACAATCATTGGGATTTACCTTGGGTGGAATTAATCTGGAACACCTACTACACATCGAAAATCCCACATGCAACGGATGCATGTGGTTCCTTCTGCTAGAGAGACATCACAAAGCTCATGCCAGTTTATAGGGGGATCACCAAAGTCACAATTCAGGATGGCAGCACCACTTTACTTTGGAAAGATCTTTGGATGGATGATATTCTGGCCTCTAGCCACCCCAGGGCCTTTTCGTACACCAAAAATGAAGATATATCTGTCTAGGCACTTTTAACGGCCGACACGTTGGGGGAAACCTTCCATCTTCCCCTTTCTGCGCAGGCTCATGCAGAGCTGATGGACCTTCAGCAATTGCTGACTCCGATTACCTTGGACCACGGAAAGGATAAATGGACATGCATTTGGGGTAAAGGAGATTACACTGCAAGCCAATATTACTCATATTACTTCAGAGAAATAAGAGCTCACCAAACATACAAGTGGTTGTGGAAATCTAAGGTCACCATGAAAATAAAAGTGTTCGGCTGGCTACTCCTCTCTGATAGACTAAACACACGAAACATGCTCAAGAGGAGACACTACAACATTGGTGACAACCACACTTGTCTGCTGTGTACTTCTCCTATTGAAGAAACTTTGGAGCACCTTTTCTTCACCTGTCCATTTAGCCAAGAGTGTTGGTCACATATTAATATTATCTGGATAACACATGGTACAAGACTTCAATGGATTGAGCACGCGAAAACTACGTGGAATAGCCCGATGTTCATGGACATCTTCCTACAGGCTGCATGGAGCATATGGAAAGAGAGAAACAACAAACACTTTAGAGGGATTTCACCTTCGAAATCATCCTGGCTGGCTAGGTTGAGAGATGACCTTTCCCTTCTTCGTTACAGAGTGGGAGAGAAACTTCAACCCTTTTTGTCCTCTTTTGTAAATAGTATCCAAATTTATTCTTTTGTTCCCTTTTTCTAGTTTTCACCCCTCCCCCCTTAGTTACAACATGGCTATGGATGTAAGGTTATAACTCTGTAAGACTTTTTGTCACTTAATTTAATACATACAGTAGGAGCCTCTCCTACTGTTTCAAGTGTAAAAAAACGCAATCTCAAGACGTAGCAATAGACACATGGACAAAGTCATGCTTGTCGAGTCCTTAGGATTCAACCTCATGTCTATCTCAATGCTTTGTGATCTTGATATGGTTGTTGTCATTGGCAAATATCGTTGCATTGTGCTAATGGAATCTGACAATTCCAAAGTCTTAGAAGGCTTTAGGAGAGGAGACTTGTATATTGTTGATTTCTCTGGAGGACCACAGCCTGCCACATGTCTACTAGTAAAAGCTTCAGAAGGCTAGTTATGGCATCGACGACTTGGTCATGCTGGGATGAGGAACTTGCATACACTCGTGAAGAAGAAGCATGTCATTAGCATCGAGGGTGTCAAATTCCTCAAAGATCATCTTTGTGGGGCTTGTGAGGCTGGAAAGATCACCAGAGCCAAGCATCCCTTGAAGACTATCATGACCACTTCTTGTCCCTTTGAATTACTTCACATGGATCTCTTTGGCCCTACTCATTATGTTATTATTGATGATTATTCTCGTTACACATGGGTGCATATAATCACTTACAAAAATGAAGTGCAGGAAGTCTTCAAACGATTTTCCTCAAGAGCATCTAGATAATTTGGTGTGAAGATCAAGCATATCAGGAGTGATGATGGGACTGAGTTCAAGAATAGTGGTCTTGATGACTATCTTGATGACCTTGGTATTACACACGAGTTATCTGCTCCCTATACTCCTCATCAGAACGACATCGTGGAGTGCAAGAACATGACTCTTGTTGAGATGGCTTGCACTATGCTTGATGAATACAAGACTCCACCTTGTTTCTGGCCAGATGCTATTGATACTGCTTGCCACATCATCAACAGGGTATATCTTCACAAATTCTTCAAAAAGACCTCATATGAACTCCTCACTAACAACAAACCCAATGTAAGTTATTTCAAAGTCTTCGGTGCTAAATGCTGGATTAGAGATCCTCATCACAACTCTAAATTTGCACCGAAAGCACATGCGGGTTTTATGCTTGGTTACGGAAAGGACTCGCACACTTATAGAGTCTTAAACACCTATCATCACAAGGTTGTTGAAACTGTAGATGTGCGGTTCGATGAGACTAATGGCTCGCAAAGAGAGCACCTATCTCCTGTGCTAAATGAAATGTCACCTGAGGAATCCATCAAGTTCAAGGCTACTAAGGATGTCGTCCCTACCAAAGAATCTGCTGAAGAAGTCATTCCGGAACGTGAAGAAAATCATGCTGGTGCTACTAAAGAAAATGGCCCTGAAGAAGATGTTGTGCCAAATCAAAGTCGTCCACCTCCTCATCCTCGCGTGCAAATGAAGTGCAGATTGAGAGAATCATCGACGACATCAATGCACCAGGTCCTCTCACGTGCTCAAAAGCATCACATATGTCTAACTTTTGTGGGCATTTTGCATTTGTCTCTATCACAGAGCCCACCAAAGTTGATGAAGCATTCATGGAGCCTAAGTGGATTCAAGCTATGCAAGATGAATTGCATGAATTTGAGCTCAATAATGTGTGGGAGCTTGTCAAGCGACCAGACCCACGCAAGCACAATATCATCGGCACCAAATGGATCTGTCACAACAAGCAAGATGAAAATGGCCTTGTGGTGAGGAATAAGGCTCGTCTTGTAGCTTAAAGCTACACATAGGTTGAAGGAATTTATTTCGATGAAACTTTTGGACATGTTGCTAGACTTGAGGCTATTCGCATATTGCTTTCTTATGCTAACCATCATAATATCATCTTACATCAAATGGATGTGAAAAGCACATTCCTCAATGGTAAGCTTGAGGAAGAACTATATGTTGCTCAACCACCAGGTTTTGAGGATCCAAAACTTCCAGATCACGTCTACAGACTCAACAAGGCCCTCTATGGCCTCAAGCAAGCACCTCGGCTGTGGTATGATACATTGAAGGAGTTCATCATGAAGAAAGGCTTCAAACCCGGTTCACTTTACCCAACTCTTTTCACCAAAGCATATGATGATGAATTATTTGTGTGCCAAATATATGTTGATGATATTATCTTTGGCTGTACTAACCAACATTACAGTGACGAATTTGCTTATATGATGAGTGAGGAATATCAAATGTTTATGATGGGAGAGTTGAAATTCTTCTTAGGTCTTCAAATTCATCAACAACACAATGGCATATTCATATCCCAGGAGAAATACCTCGAGGATGTGTTGAGGAAATTTGGCATGCAAGATTGTAAAGGCGTCAAAATCCCTATGCCCAAAAATGGCCATCTATGCACCGATGAAAATGGTAAAGACTTCGATCAAAAGGTGTACCACTCCATGATTGGCTCTTTATTGTATCTATGTGCATCTAGGCTGGATATTATGCTTAGTGTTTGCATGTGTGCCCGATTTCAAGCTACACCGAAGGAATCACACCATAAGGCTGTGAAGCATATTCTTTGATATCTAGCTCACACTCCAACACTTGGATTATGGTATCCCAAGGGCTCGTCTTTTGATCTCATTGGATATTATGACTTTGTCTATGCCGGTGATCATGTGGATCGCAAGTCAACATCAGGCACATGTCATTTCCTCGGACGATCCTTGGTATGTTGGTCCTCGAAGAAGCAGAACTGCGTACCACTCTCTACTGCTGAAGCTGAGTATATTGCTGCTGGATCTTGTTGTGCTCAATTGCTATGGATGAAGCAAACCCTCAAGGACTATGGCATCAATGTGAAGAATGTGTCACTGTACTGCGACAATGAAAGTGCTATCAAGATTGCTCACAACCCAGTTCAGCACTCGAAGACAAAGCACGTCTAGATTCGTCATCATTTTCTTCATGACCATGTGTTGAAGGGCGACATCTCCATCGACCACGTGAATATTGAAGATCAGCTAGCAGATATCTTCACAAAGCCCTTGGATGAGAAGAGATTTAGCAAGTTGTGGTGTGAGCTAAATATCTTAGAATCTTCAAATGTTCTTTGAAAAGGACACACATCCTAACTCTTATGCAAAATTGATGACTTAGATGTGCAACACAAGAAGTAACATTTTTTTTCAATCAATGAAGACTAACCCTCTAAGTGTGAAGAAATTAAGGAAGAAATTGATTCTCAGAACCCTACGACAATTGTACGCGGTGTTTGAAATCATCATTCTTATACGGTAGGTTACGCCACCAACCAAAGTTGAAAATCTTCAATTTGAGTTTTTGCAATTTCTTCAAATTTTCAAATTCTTCAACTTTGCAATTTCCTCAGTCTTTCTGACTTTGTTCTTCATTGCTATATATATATATATATATATATATATATATATATATTTGAGTTTTCATGTCCTCTACAACATCCACTTATAGCTATTTCTTCAAGTTGCTTTTTCATCAAAGTGAATGTGATCGGACCCTTTCCCCCTCTATGCTAAACTCAACCCAGTCTGTTCACAAATTCTTCATGTGCGTCCTATTTGAAACCCATTCAAAATCTTCACTATGTCCTTGACAACTGAAGAATTTGCAAACGAAACATTAAAATCTCCATATCTGATTTTTTTGGCTTTTGTCGCTCAAATCCTTCCGCATCCCACGACAGGATTAAACTACTCACCCACAATCTCACAAGATCTCCACCTCTTAGTACGTGGGTGACACATGTCGCTAGGATAGCAAGGGTCAGGGGCACGTTCGTCCAATTTCCTCAGACGAACGATTTTTCACTTCGGCTATAAATACCCCTCCCCTTCCTCTAAGATCATTTACTCCGCTCGATCTCTCTCCCTCACTCGACCTCTCTGACCTAGCGCCACCACTACATTCCATCATCGCCAGTGCGGAAGAGCTTCGCTGCCTCGACCTTGTCGTCGTTGTACTCGCGCCAGACGCGGAAATCTTCACCTCCGCCACCGCTGTAGTTGTCTTCCTCCGCCAAGTTAGGGCATGGAAGATCTGAAAGGACAAACTTCCACTATTCATCTCAAATTTCGTCGTGTTCTTCGTCAAGGGTAAATAAAACTCACTTTTACTACCCTTGTTGATTCTGGTGATTTACACAAAATCTTCAAAAGGTGTTTATTCTTCAACTTTCCTATCCTTAAACACCACAATTGCTTTTGTTCTTGATCTATTTCTCTAAGATGTATTTTTCTTCAAGATTTCCCAATTGTGTGGATATGCAATCTATATAACTCTAGAAACTAAGACAAGAACTCTTAGTGAAATTCCTCAAGACTCCCCTGATCAAATTCCTCAAACTTGATTCCTTTTTAAAACAAATTCTGAGAACGCATATGACCTGTCCAAATTCTTCGCACCTATATTCTGTTCACAGGTACACATGTCTATTGCTGAATCACTAGGTTCTCATCAACTTAACTCATATGCAGCGTTCCTCGAAGAAAAAGTGCATACTTCTTCAGAGACATCTATTGTTCAGAATCCTTAGTTGAAGAATATAGCTGATGAAAAGCATCCTCGAAAGGGAGGAGAAAGACATGAAACTAACACTGCCTTCAAAATCCCTGAAGAAATTTATGAAGAATATTGTACTCCTGATGATGCCACACATGCAAAGGAGAACAAAAATCAGTGCAAGGTGCGCATTCAGAGGATCAAACGCACCTGGGTAAGAGAATGGAGAGAATAGTACTATGTCACTCCAAAATATATGAAGAAATTCGCTGTCAATCCTCCCTGCCCAGGACCTCCATTGGCTCCAGGCCAAGAAGCTGATCCCACAAGCATCAGAAGAGGTGAGGAATTTCCCAAGGAGTGGGCCAAGCGACAAAGAAAATTGGCTAAGGTAGCAAAACAAGAAGTGAAGAAATTCAATGAAGATTCTGCTGCTGCTACTAAAGCCTCTGCTTGTCATCCCAAGAAGGCTATGAAGAAGAAATCTATTGTAAGCCATCTTCTTCTGCAGTGCCCTCACGACCCAGTTCTTCAAAGCCCTCACGGCCACCTGCTCAAGAAAAATCCTCAACTGCACCTGCAAAGTCCTCAACACCAGTGCACCTTGTCATGTGCCAAAGGACGACAGGATTCTCAATTGTTTCAGGAGCTTCAGCTAGTTCCTCACCTCAGCCTCAGTTGCTGAAGAAAAAGACTGCTACTGGATGCGTCACAAGGCCAAGTCCTCACAAGAAGCAGGTTGCCTTTGAAGTTTCGTCGTCTGATGATGAAGCTGATGATGAAGAACTTGCTGAAATCATCAGAGACCGATAACACTGGGCCGCTAGTGCCAAAGGTAGTGTTGTGCCACTTATGCTGGATCCAAAGAAGATCCTTGATTTCATTGATCTTTGGCACAAAGATCCCAACACACCTCTGCCTGATCTGAAACTCTCACCAGGAGAAAGTCACATGTTGACCGCCTTTATCCCTGAAGAAAAATGGAAATTTGATAAGGCCAGATCAGTCAAGAAAGCTCAGTACAAGAAGGAGCATTTTCTGAAGAAAAGTGTTGTGAACATGTCCATTGAAGAACTTGTGACTATTCTATCTGAAATCAAAGATCTCAGTAATGAATTTGACGCATATCGTGTTGATTGGCTAGGTGCCAAAGTCAGATTCATCAAGCTAGCGAAAGGCCTCAAGACCAATGTTGTTGCTGATGCACAACAAGAAATTCCTCAGGGTGAAGCATATGCTTAGCCCACTGAAGAACATGCCAACAGAGATGATGAAAATCAAGTTGCTGATGAAATTGAGAGTGCTGGGGCTGATGATGAAATTCCAGCTCCTAATGAAACTGCCAGGGTAACCATCAATGTTGCGCCTGAAGATCAACTCGGGCTAGTTGAAGAATCTGCTGCTTCGCCTGAAGAAACTAAACCCGCCAGGGCAACTGCAACAGTTGTGCCTGAAGAAACTGTGCCTCTTTCATATGCTCCTCCTACAAAGTCATCACAGATAAAGATCACTCACCTTCCTTATGCATCAGAAGCGAAGAAGACAAAGGTTGTAGAAAGGGCAGCTGTGAAGAAAAGGAAAGCATCTGACGCCTCAAAGTCTTCAGCTCTGAATAAAGTGAAGACTTTGACAAGCTCATTCAAGAATCCAATAGATGTTGTTCCTCTGTCCTTCATGCCATCAAAGGAGATTGTTCCCTTTGGTGAAGATTATGCCATTGCTGATGACATTGATCAAGAAGATCCCCCTGCTGCTATGTCAGAGCAGTTGGATGATGAAATTGAAGTGGATGCAATCCCTTCACCACTATAGGTATCATTGCCCGTGCCTTAGTTCACTACTGAAGAGGCAGGCGTTGAAGAAATTGAAGTTGAAG
Source organism: Triticum aestivum (assembly GCF_018294505.1). Taxonomy (NCBI): domain Eukaryota; kingdom Viridiplantae; phylum Streptophyta; class Magnoliopsida; order Poales; family Poaceae; genus Triticum; species Triticum aestivum. The sequence goes on along the minus strand of NC_057810.1, from coordinate 63,604,312 downwards.
ATGAGGATATGGACATCGGGTCTACGACTCCAGTGTTGAATGATGATTATTGGGAAAGTCATCATCCCAAGTCTCCTCTGACCACTCCTCCACAACAAATTCCTCAGTCCCCCATGCAAACTGAAGAAATTTATACGTGTTCTAATGAAGGTCAAGCTTCACTTCATTCTATTCCTGAAGAAGTTCTAACCACTAGTGCTGATGAAATGGAGAAGAAGACCGCAAAAGAAACTGCTCCTGAAGTTCCTCAGCCTGAGGCTCCAAAGGCTGTGCATCAAGAGGCTGTGCAGACTTCCACTGCAGATCTTCAGCCCAAGCCATAGGATCCTCACACCAAGAAGTAGAAGTTCAAGGCTGATGACTTCTTTGCTGAGCATCATTTCTTCTCTGATTTCAATCCATACGACTCTGCTTGATTTCGCCGCAATCATTTTTGGACTGCCTCTCAAATGAACTTCTATTCCTCGTTGCTATTTGACAAGTGCAAAGTGTTTGACCATGAGAATCTTCCTCATGTGGATATGGAGTCCCTTCCGTGTTTCACCACAATCCTCAGTGTTCTTAGTGATGTTGGTCTGCTCAACTTCTGCATCGACATCTGTGATTGGAATGAAGAACTTATTCTTCAGTTCTATGCCACTTTGCATCTAACAGGCAATGTTTATCATGTGAATTCATGGGTACTGGACTAGATGACTGAAAATACTCATTACAAAGCTCCGGCCTCTGAATTGCTTCATGTCGTCCCAGTTAGTCCTCCCACTAAAGGCGCTTTGAAACTCTATGAGGAACCTAGATTGCAAAATCATCTGATGCAAGTGTCGATGAAGCCTTTGAAGGCTGGCCAAGCTCCAAGGACCACTTTCCTCGTCAAGGATCTACTCTATGGGCCAAGAACCATCTATCGCATTCTGGCCAAAACCCTCAATACAATTAAGGGACACAACTCTGAAGAAGAAGAAGTTGTTGGCATCATGAAGAATCTGCTTTTCAACATCATGCATGGCATTCCTATCAACTACCATGATTTCTTCATGAGGACTTTGGCCAATGTTGTTTTTTCACCTTTTGAGTTGAAGCCTTATGCTCCCTGGATCATGAAATTCATCAGATCAAGGTCTTCAATTCATTACAAGGCTGAATTTTAGAATCGTCTCAGCTATTTGCCCCCAATTGAAGTCCTCAAACAGACTATTTCCTCAGCTGATGAGAAGGGCAAGGCTGCGATCTTTGATGAAGGCACTCATACTTTGGATGGTTAATTTCGCAAGGCTGCATCCTACTCAACCAATGATGACTCTGCCACTCATGACACTGCTGCAAATGCTTCAATGCAAAATCCTCAGGCCACTGCTCTGTGTGTGATGACTGATCATGAGCTGCTCCTAAGTCTTCATCAGAAGGTGGATATAAATCACAAGTGGGTAAAGCATTAGTTTGGTGCAATTCTTAAGAACATGACTGTCACTCAAAACACTATGAAGAAGAATCACCATTATCTGCCTCAAGTATTCAACCGCACCTGGGCTATTCTTTCACATATATACACTAATGATGAACTCAAGAAGATGGACTTCCAACGGGACTTTGACTGGTCTCAGCCACCTTTGAAGAAATTCAAGAAGGTCAAAGTTCCTCAGCTGGCCATCCATTCATATTCTTCATCATGCAAGACAGACGAAGCTGAAGATTTGGACGACATTGCGGCAGGCCCTACAACAACGGACAACCCCAACAACACTGGCGCTCCTCCATCGACATCATGATGATATTTTTCAGGGGCGTTAGTCCTCACTTTTCGTCCCTTTTGGTCATTTGATGACAAAGGGGGGATTTGAGTTAGTCTTCAAGCGGGTCTATTATATGGGCTTTCTTTTTTGCTAAGTTACAATTCTTGTTCTTCTGATGTGTTTGATTCGCCGAGTTGTAAACTTAAGTCCTATGGTGGTATGATACTTTTTACTTCCTTCTACATGCTTATTTCCTCAAGTACTTAATGCACGCATGCTGAATTCTTTAGACACCATATTTCATCATGCATTTCAAATTCTTTATATTATATGTCAAATGCGTGTATGAATTACAAGATATAGGGGGAGACCTCCATGATATTAATCTACAATGTGCATTTGCTATCCAAAGCAAATTCCTCAAATATGCACATCTTCAGGGGGAGTTCTTCTATGTCTTGTAATCAAATTCTTGAATATTTAGCACTTTCAATTGATATGTTTATCCCCGTTGAAAACTTAACCTATTTGACATCAATCCCAAAAAGGGGGAGATTGTAAGTGCATCTAGTGCCCCTTAGTGATTTTGGTGTATTGAAGACTTACAAGTTAAGGGACTAATATGTTTGTGAGTGTACACAGGCTATATAAGTCGATGAGGAGTTTGGTATCTACGATGAAAGTCGACCCTAAAAATGTATATCTTCAGCTGAAGACTTTGGTTCTCCTGAAGATTTTGGAAGTGAAGAAATTTGTGTAACCTTGAAGACTTGGATATTCATGCAAGGATTATGAAGTGTGAAGACTTTTGTTTTCGTAGTTTCATTTTTCTCTTTCTTGAGTCATAGGAAACACCGTACTGTTAAAGGGGGTCGCGGTAATACTAAGGAAAGTGATTTCCAAGTGATGCTCTTCTCAAAATCCTACAACTACCCAATCCTTTCGAGTGAAGCCATTGGAAATCTCATATCAGTTCAGTCAATTTCTTTAGTTATAGAGACAAAGATCTTATGGTCGCTGAGGAATTTGTTTTCACTGAGGAGTTAGGAATTCGCCAGTGTGGATTGCCTACACAGTGAACATGATAACCCTGAGGATTTTGAACCTCAAATTTCCAACCGTTGTTGTGCTATGCGCCAGCTGTCCAGAATATCTACCCACCTAACAGTCATATCATTGAAGGGAATTTATATCTTATCATGTAGGGCTGCACCCTAGGCTGTAAATAGCCTCCCCCTACAACCACTAGCTGGTTGGCTACTCCAAGAGAAACCGACACTTGTCATTGAGAGCATCTCATCCTCTGAGGACTTTGACCGAAAATCATCAAGTGAGGAAAACTGAAACCTGTAAGTGCATCTAGTACCACCCCTAGTTGGTTTTGGAGTATTTACGACAAACCTAGTTGAGGGACTAATGTGTTTGTGAGAATTGTAGGATAACACAGGTAGTAGTCCCTCATTGATTTGGTTTACCTACCGGAGATGACCCGTAAAAATGTGTGAAGACATTGAAGACAATGGTGGTCTGTGAAGCTATTCATGTTGAAGACTATGACATCAGAAGACAACGCATGAAGACTATGGAACGCGAAGAGTTAGTTGTTTTGCTGTTTCCTTTTCTTCTTTGTTGAGTCATAGGAACCACCGCACTGTTAAGTGGGGTCCAAGTGAACAAAGTCAGAGTGACTGAAGTGATGCTCAACCAAATCCTATGTCTTTGAGCGAAGATAATCAGAGCAAATCTTATCCAGAGTCGAATGAGTCAGCTTTACTTGTATCCCAAGTCAAGCTACCGCGTGTGTTTTAAATCTGACCATTGGAACATGTGTCAGTTCCTTAGTGACCCAGGGTCATTTCAAACAAATCAGGTCGGGTTGCCAAGTGGCTATAAATAGCCCACCCCCTACACCATAAATTGGTGGCTGCTCAGAGTTAGTGCACGACTTTTGTCGTTTGAGAGCAACCCACCTCCGAAGCTTTTGACGGAGAATCCTTGCGAGGACAAAGCTCTAACAATCCAGAGCTCAAAGAGTGTTTGGCATCACTGAAGTCTTTCTGTCTGAGTGATCTGGAGACTTGTTACACTTGAGGACTATGAATCCTCCAGCCGGTTAGGCATCACGTTCTGAGCATCCAAGTGCCATTGTGGATTTCCGGTGGAGGAAGTCTGTGATGGTTTGGAAGTCTACCTTGAAGACTTACCTGAGTGATTGGGCGGGGACTAGGTGTCCTTATCTCATGGGGAATAAGGTGAAGATGCGGTCTTCTGAGTTGAATCTCAGCCTCCCTAACTAGATGTACAGTTGTCACAGCAATTGGAACTGGTCAAACAAATCTCTGTCTCCTCCAAGCAACTGGTTCCATCTCTCACTTCTCTTTACTTACAGTTTGTCTTTGTGAAGTCATTGACTGCTTGCATTATCTGTTTGACTTCACTGTGTGACTACTTGGTCTGATTGGCTTCATACTATCTTCCATCTTGACCCTTACTCCTAGCTACTGATAGTCTTCGTGCTTTCACTTCATTGAATACTTGACTATGGCTTGTCTAGTGTAGTCTACCTTCCACTGCATATGAATAGTGTCATTTCTATCATTTGTCTTCGAAACTCCCATGTTTTGAAGACTTTCATAAAAATCGCCTATTCACCCCCCTCTGGTGGATAACTAGCCCTTTCAATTGGTCTTAGAGCAAGGTACTCCCTTGTTCTGTGTGATTCGGTTTAACCACCTGGAGTTTTAGCTATGTCGACTGCAGGGATAATCAAAGTCTCCGCTGCGTGCCCCTCTTTGATGGGACTGAATATCCCTACTGGAAGAATAAGATGTGCATGCATCTTGACGCCATTGATGTCGATATGTGGTATGTCGTCAAGAACGGCGTTCCCAAGACTGGTGAAGGTGTCACCCCTGTTGATGTCAAGAGGTTCATTCAACTGGACCCTACCGCCAAGAACATCATCTGTGGTCATCTGACCAAAGGATAGTATGGTCGTGTGAGTGCTCTGGAAACCTCGAAGCTGGTCTGGGACTAGCTCTCCAAGGTCAATGAAGGCATCTCAACTCAGCGAGATCAAAGGATCAGTGTCCTCCCCAACCTCTTTAACTGCTTCAAGCGACACGACAATGAGAATGTCTAGCTCACATTTGATCGCCTCACTGATATCACAAATGAGCTTCAAGCACTCGGCGCCATTGAGATCACGAAGCATGAAATAGTCAAGACACTACTGAGATCACTTGACAACTCATTTGACACTTTGCCCTGATGATACAAGAACGCCCTGACTTCAAGACTCTCGATCCATGTGACATACTTGAGAGGCTAAACTCACATGAGTTTCAGCTATCTGAGAAACGAGATATCTATGGCCCCAACTATGGCCGAACTTGCGCTTTGAAGGCAAAGGCTGTTTCCTCATCTAAAGAAGAATCTGACTGCAGTTCTAGTGATCCTGAAGACATTGGAAAGGAGTGCTATGCTTGTGAAGAAGTTCCAGAAATTCACCAAGAAGAAAGGCTTTAGAAAGTCTTCACGATCTAGCTCAAGAAATGATGAAGCTTCCACCCATGACAGCAAGAAGAGAACCTGTTACAAGTGCAAGAAACCTAGTCACTACATCTCTGAGTGTGCACAGTGGGACAATGAGAAGAAGAAGAAGGAGAGCAAAGAATATGATTCTGATGACAAGAAGAAGAAGAAATCCTCAAAGTCTTCTTCCAAGTCTTCATCACACAAGAAGAGCTCATCTGGCAAGGCTCGTGCTTTTGTTGGCAATCATACTCAGACCCATGAATATGAGCGTGTTTCATCAAACTGCTATGTTCATAGAACTAAGAACTTTTTTGCTTATTCCTATGAGTATTATTCACCTCCTACAAGGCTATTTGCTAGGGCTCCAAAGCCGAAGTTCTCAGATGCTACACTTAGACTCATTGCTTCTAAGCCACCCATGAAAATGTGGGTGGTTAAGAAAATGTAACTATTTTGTAGGGAAAGGTCTCCAGCCGGAAATCAAAGGTGTCCAAAGCTAATGCTGGAAACCTTAAAAATCTTGTAGGGCGCAAGATAAAATGCCCAAATGGTTTTACTATGTATTTCGTTCCGGGATTCCTTGACACTCATCCTGTCTATCCTAACCAAGATATGAATTTCCATGTTCCACTTGTTCGTCAAATGTTTCTGCTTCACAACTCGCTTGGTGAAGCCTATCCCCCAAACTGCACTGTAGGCTACGACACCTCATGCTTCATAATGGATTATGGACAGTGGATGCACTAATCACATGACTGGCGATGAAGTCTTCTGATGGATTCAACGCTACGTCCATCAGACAAGAGTCACATCACATTTACTGACACTAGTAAAAGCAATCACTACAAAAAAATACACTTCCGTGATGATACGTGTTTGTCACAGTAGGTCGCGTTTTTGTCATGCATGTATATCCATGACGATTTTATGATAGAATCAAGATAGTTATACCTGTGCTATCGTAGAAGTGTTCCATGACATTACCAAAATTATCATCACGGAAGTGTCCACTTCCATGACGATAAATCGCGCGTCACAGAAGTGCTTTCGTCAAGGGTGACCGACACGTGGCATCCACCGTAACGGAACGCCGTTAAGCTATCGGGTTGGGTTTTGGATCCGATAACCCGTTAATTAACAGCCCCGACCAATGGGGATTTTCCACATGTAAAATCATCATTGGCTGGAGAAACACGTGTCGGCTCATCGTTGGGACAGATGTCATCCACTCATTGGACAGAAGGCGCCTATGATACGTCGACATGTAGCACGGCCCATTAAGTTTAAATTGGCGGCCCAACTAAAGGCCCACAAGATTTTGCGGACCATAATGGGCCGGCCCAGCTAAAGGCCCATGACATTTTGTGGACCATAATGGGTTGGCCCAGCTAAAGGCCCACAAGATTTCGCGGGCCATATTGGGCCGGCCCAGGTAAAGGCCCACAAGATTTTTGTGTGCCATAATGGGCATCAAAGATCGCCACCAGTGCAAATAAACACGCCGACAAAATAATATACAAAACCGACATCACTTCAATAGAGTTCAAGAAAGGTTATTCCTGCTGGCGAGCTGCAGCGCAAGCACCTGAGTAAGATGATGAGACTGCGCTTGTTCAATACTTATATCTTCCTCACTCTGAAAGATAAACAAGCAGACAGATGACAGGTTTTGCACATAAAAGTATCAGTGCTGACAATTCATCACATTTCTTACTCACGAATAAAGTGACACAATTTAAAATGCATTAACACAATATGGTATTGTTCAGGTCAAGACATGGCAGGAAATGACATTGTGACGGAGTTGGCAGCTTCCCGACACCACTGGATTACAGATCAAGAACTCATAAGTATCAATGGTTAGTGTGCTATCAATTTATCCCATTTTAGATTGGCAAATAAAGAGACGGTTTAAATAATAGTAGAATGATATGACATTGTTCATAGTTAAGACATTGCAGAATATGACATTGTGCTATAGTGGGTAGGTTCACCACACCACTGGATTACGGATGAAGAATAGAAGCATACATGCAGTGCAAAAGAAGATCACTTGCTCTGTATAGTTTAATTTACATGGTATGAAGAAGGAACTTGGTTGTACAACTGAAAACTTAAATTGAGAAGGACAAACTTTTGTTTATGAACTACTCCCTCCGTCCCGTAATATAAGAACGTTTTTGACACTAGTGTAGTGTCAAAAATGTTCTTATATTATGGGACGGAGGGAGTACATAATGAACTTTAAACATGCAATTTGATGCAAACACCAAAAATAAACAACTGTTGTAGTCATGCCTAACCAAATATACACAACAAAGTTTGAAGGCTTGAGAAGGACAAACTTACATTACTGGTGAAGACAGGCTCTATAAAGCCCTTGTCCATGCTGATGGGGGGGGGGCAATTCAAGAAGTTTACCACATAATCTTCTTCATAAGCATTGCCTTTATTCTACATTTTGTTAAGAGTATATATAGATGTGATAATATATGAAAAAATGGAGAATATTTAAGATAAGATGAAGAGTGATGCTACATAACCAAGTAGCTATAAATGTATGTGCAGCGATACAGGCAAAAGGCACAGCCAAGAGCAATGCACAACTAAACTTCTTCAGTACCAACCTTACGGTAAGAGTAAATATAGATCTGATGTGTAGAAAATGGAGGGCAAAGGAAAATAAGCTGCAGAGTGATGGTACATGAACAACTACTTGTCAATATAAGTACACTGATAAAGGACAACATGTACTTACAATAACAATGCAAAGCTAAAAAAATCATTGGCATTGGATATATTCTACACTAATGTAACCATTCATACAGATCAGATAATTTGGAGTGAATAATTGATAAGCAAGCTATCATGCATACTGCTGTCACATAATGAACCAGGTATGTATGCAAGTACAGTGATACAGGACAACAGGTACTAACAAGAGCAAAGCAGCGGGCAGCATATTTGTGATATCCTGTCATTCTTTTCAAACCGGAATTCTTCTTTGAGCAGATTTCCTGCAAAAAAGATTCGTAAGGTACATGCGGAAAAGTAGAAGTTCAAATTGTCATGTGATTTCATAGACAATACCTCATCCTGGGAACGAGACCAGTGCATAACAAGGTTTTTCCATTCAATATCTTCTAAATTTAGCACAGGAGACTTCATTGGAAATTCGTTTATAGACTTGCCATCAAAGTGTGATTTCCTCAGGTAACACCGATACTACTGCAATGCTTCCTTGAAAAGCACAAGCAAGCTTTGCTCGTCATGACTATCCAGATTGACCCTCGCCTAGTTACAACAATGTAATGTAAATCATTGATGTGTTCGATCAGTAGAAAATAGGAAAATAATGACCATGAATAAAAGCACTTACACGTAAGTTGGACAGGAAGATGTGAAAATGGTGTTTGTCTTCACTATAATCTTCCCATGATGGGAATATTGCACGTAGTCCCTAACAACATTGAAAGCATTGTCTTTTAAACTGGGAATAAATGGAATGGGGTTCCAATCTGCAGGAATTGGCCGTCTGTGTAGTTGGGATAGGTCTTCAGCCGGTGGACATGCTATACTTTTTGCTGGTGGGATTTTTCTGTGGTATGGCTGGTGCTATGGCAAATGAAATCGGTATACCTTTTGCTGGAGTGCAGGTCCTGTGTGGTGGGGCTAGTGGTGTGGCCAGTGAAGTATGGGTACAGTCTGCTGGAGTCGGTCCTACATTTTATGTCACTGGTTGTACAACCAATATAAGTGGGGCGCTGTCTGATTTCTCTGGCACCACCACGTTTTTCAAGGACTTTGCTAGTGCTCCTTCGGGTTCGGCAATCACCCTCTTCCGTTTTGATGTTTGATGCACAAGAACATCATTTGAGTGAAAAACATGGTATGATGACAGATGGAATATGTATTGATAATGGATGGGCAAGGCATCTCGAGTTATATGATGAGTAAACTAAGCAGATGGCGGTGCAACAAAGTAGAAGAAATGCAAGACAACATATGCAAGATACATGCAATCAATAAAACCTTGCCAAATTAGAACAGGCACCTTGATGGGTGAACAGGACAGGCCATCTGTCTTTGACTTGAGGTTAGAATAGTCATTAGGATGATATTCTGAACAAGAATCAACAGGTGGGGAGCGTATGAGTTTCATTGCTTCCAGAATGGCACTCAATGCCTTGGTGCCAATTTTGTAAGTCATTGCAGTGTTCCACAATATTCTTCTGATGCGCGGATTCTGATATTCACAGTAATTGCGTATAATATCTGAGAACCATGAAAACACGAATAGTTGTGAGATTATCTTTGTAATGCAGATGATATTCTAATATAGGGGCGCCCCTGTATACACTTGTGTGCTATCACTGGATTTTGATGAGAGAGCTCACGTGTGTTGTAATATGGTGCGTGGATTTATATAATCTGGCACAAGTACACAAAAAAATAGGCTCCAGAAGTAAGGATAGCTGGCAGATGACAGGTTCATAATATACTGTATAGAGAGTTTATTGCCAAACCATGATAACAAGAGCACACAACAACTAGGCAGATCATAGTGTACATAACAGGGGTACACCATAACCACGATATATAAATCGGGAAAGTGAAACTGGCTTGAAAATACGGTGTTATATTGCCGCTAGTAATTGAAAGCCTATCGATCACGTACAGGCCAGCTCTGTCAGTTGTTGACTGCAGATGTCCCTGCGCCCCTTCCTAACAAGGAACATACTATATGTACTAAATACAGAATAAACAAAGAGGAACATATTAAAGAAAAGAAGAGGAAGCATATTCTTGAGGTTTCGCTTCATTGCATACAATGTTGGTTGCCCACTCATGATGAATCACAACACCCAAAGAAATGCAATTCCATGTTGTCTCTCTATATGTGGTAATTTTGAACAAGAGTCATTAGGATCATATTCTGCACAAGAGTCAACAGGTGGGGAGCGTATGAGTTTCATTGCATCCAGAATGGCACTCAATGCCTTGGTGCCAATTTTGTAAGTCATTGCAGTGTTTAGCTTCAAGAGTGGACTGCTGCTAGTGCGACACAAAGCAGCTACATAGATCGTAGTGTAGATATGACGGGAAAACCTTAAGCATCAGAGTAAAATCAGCAAAGTCGAACTTGCTGGAATATATGTGCTAATTTGCCGATATGGCTAGAAAGGCTTTGGATACCAGCTCTCTTCAAGTGAAGGTGCGGTACTGTTAATATCAGTGTAACTCTCAAAGGCGACACAACTCCCCGCATTTCCTTGCTATTCTTATAGGATTCAAGTGGGCAGGCCACTACAAATCCTATTCCTATGGTTACAAGATCCTACGAATCAAAGAGGCTCAAATTGTCCATCACAACCGACCGTATAGACCTCTACACTGCAAATGTACCTGCTCATCTTCAGTACAAGGAACATGTTGTACTACTATCATACTCCCTCCGTTCCAAAATAGAAGTCTTGGTAGAGATTTCCACTATGGATCACATACAGATGTATCCAGATACATTTTAGAGTGTAGATTCACTCATTTTGCTCCATATGTAGTCCATGGTGGAATCTATAGAAAGACTTGTACTTAGGAACGGAGAGAGTACATATTAAAGAAGAACGGAAGAGGAACATGGTAAAGAAGAGCAAGCAGATTTTGGATAATAAAATGTTGGTTGCGCAGTACCCACACATGATGAACCAGAGTGCATTAGGAATGAAACTCCCAGCTGTCTCTCGACCATTTCAGGCGGTTGGATGAAGATCCTATGTCTCCTAACCAATCTTCTTCCTCGTCTCTGATTCTTCCCATACAGAACACCGCACGGGCCGCCGGCCGGACCACCGACCCCCACCGCATGTGTTCGTCCACCACCCCCCCCCCCCCCCCCACCCCAGGCCCAACCCCCACCCGCGTCGAGTTTTCTTTGTTCGGCGAGGCCCTAGAACCACCCAAGCACCTTCGTTCGCACCAGCGAACTCCGACGAGCTCTGAAAAATTTAGTCTACTGTGATTTAACTAGTGTGGAATATAAAAGGGGAAAACCATAAGCATTGGGAGTATAGTGTTGAGCGTGCCATGTCGGATCTGAAGGTGCAAACTGGACAAAGGCAACTTCGCAACCAAGACAAGAAATCAGAGTAAAGCAGTGGCGATATATTTTCTTGATGTGGTAAATAAGTTGAGCAGATACAAAAGAGTACTGCCTCTGGTGCGGCGCCGTGTACACATCTACTGAGAATTTGACAGTACTGTGGTAACGTTGGCTGTCGGGGCGTGGAACCAAATCTAGGAGGGTAGATGGTGGCGGCGGGGCGCGGTGGACGAGACGGTCGTAGGATCAGCGCCGGCAAGGTGGATGACGGCGGGGATGAAGCGAGAGGACGGTATGCAAGGATCCCGGTCCGAAGCCGTGGATGAGAGAGGTCGATCTCTTGTAATGGATGGCGGCGTTGGGGTATCAACTCCGACATGGCGGAGGAGTACGACGGTGGATTGTGTGGCGGACGGCGGCGGACGGAGGAGGGTGGGGTGGAGAGGGTGTTTTGGCGCCCATGGAGTACGAATGGGGAAATGGGAGGTAGAGAGGAAGGGCAGAACCATGTATTCAGGGTGCGCTTGTCTCAAATGCGAGGAAATTTACAAACTTAGCCCCCATTTCAAATTTCTACTACATCACAGCAACATTAGTCGGTTGGGGATAGGACGGTAATCTCGCATGCATCGAATATTTGCCGATGAGAGTTTGTTTTTGGCGCCCACCGTGTAGGAATATGAATCGGGGAGGGAGTCGATTTCGGTCAAGGACACACTGTGTTTTGGCACCCCCCGTGTATGAATCCGGGTGAGAGGCGGTTACGTCACGTTTGGGTGAAATTACAAACCTACCCCTATCGAAACCTATAGAAATCCAGCAGATAGGCTTTGCGTGGCAGGGATAGACAGTAGTAATTTCCATCTCGTAGATTTTGGTTTCGGGCGGTTACTGCGACTTTCCCTGCTTCATTCAAATTTTGCACAGTGCATGTTTATCGTGCCAACTCAATTCGAATCCCGTTTGTATTCTATTTTTTTCGGGCGGGATCCATTTTCAATTGGAATTACATTCTATATACATCATTTTTTATATATACTTTCAAAAGCACAACAAAGAATTCTGCTCCTTTATATGTATAATATGATTTACAAATACAACGATCTCAAAATCTTAAGGTTGAATTCAAAAAAAGTTAACCAAATTATGTTCTACTAAAATGTATGGATCAGTAATATCTACATATTAAATAACATAGATGTGCGTGAATTCATATGAGTATGAATGTTTGATAGATAAATTTTGGTTCGAGTATGGATTACATGTATGATCATCTCGAATTCAAATATTTGAATCCCTTTTATGTTCACTCCTTTCACGCCCATCTCTCTCGTATGCATGCTCCTTTAGGTAGCTATCACTCTTTTTTCTCCAGCTCACCCGCACGCTCACTTCATGTTTCTCCTATCCTCGCAAACATGGTCCCTCGACATCTCCCTTGAGAAGTGTCACACTCTCCCTATCATTATACATTACACGGTTTTCATTATCTCTTACGTCTCTACTGTTCTCTGGTATCACTCGGTACCTAAGCTTTCTTTTTCACCGCCACACACACAGTCTCCACTCGTCTTTCACTTTGTCTTTCTCTCTATGGGATTCTCTCACACACCCTATATGTCTCTACATATGACCCGTACCACTAAAATTACTCTCTCTCTCTCCTGTAGACACAACATTTGTTGTGGTCTCCTTTTCGTCTCCATTCCAGAATGACATTATTCATTTGTTTACCGATCAGACAACCCCCCTCTCTCTCACAGACACACACACACAACTCCTGCTTCCACTCCCCTTCCCGACTACCCTCTCTCTCTCGCACACACAAAACTCTCGCTTTCGCACCCTGACTCATATTTCTCTCACAAACATTTATCGACTAGCTAGCCTCTAGATAGGTTTATACACCCGCACACTCGTGCTTCCACTATCGCGTACATGTCTCTCTCCCGCTCCTTGTATCTATGTAGATTTTTCTTCCCTTCTTGAGACACGCCCTATCGATCGTGCACACAGACACTATCGCCTCATTTTAAGTTGATACCTATCGCACACACACTCCTTGTGTTTTTGTCACACATGCACTCCGTCCTCCTCCACTCTCCCTCTCTCTCACACACACATGGGCTTTTTGCAACAACTAACAAGATGCCCATGCATTGAACAGAACATCATGATGCGTTTGTATGAGTAATTTATCTTGTGGGGTAAAAGGATGAACGAGGGAAGGCCTTATTTGCAAATGTGGAGAGGGGTGTGGGTATCTTTTTGCAAAATTGCCATAGTTTCCTTCCTATCCATCAGATATAGATCGGACGGCCTATATTGCAGGATGGAAGGCACACGATCATCAATGCTTGTTATAAGAGTAGGGATGAAAATTAGAGTTGGTGATGATGGTGGGCCTGCCATCCTGCAATGTAGGTCGTCCGATTTATATCTGACAGATAGGAAGGACACCATGGCAATTTACCCGCACTCTTCACCACATTTGCAGATAAGGCCTTCCCTTGTTCATCCTTTTCTCCCATAAGATCTTGATGTTCCATGGAACGCACGGGCATCTTGCTAGTAAGAGTAGATATTAGACATATACCACTTCTCGAATCTTGAAACCAACAACATTCCTCCCTTATCTCATCAAAACTGCCAAAGGAATACATTTTGAGTGAAACATAACATATTTTTAGTGGTATATGTATTTCAAAACTAGACTTTTTTTTCTATCAAATCAGTGAATATGTATTAATCTACTTTGATCGTGTGGCAGCGCATTGGCACATTGCTAGTAGTTATTATAATTTTTTGCACACCAGACAAATGGTGGAGTACATATACGAAGAGAAGAGGTGCACGCACGCAGTCGGCCTCTCGCTGTCTCGCACACATGAGTGTTACGTAAAGGCGAGATTAACAAATAAATCCTAAAATCCTAGGTGCACGATTGCTGCATTCGCGGGTACCGGGTACGTTGTGGGGCACCTTTGTAGGAATAGTCAGCTCACGTGATAATTTTATCCATAGGAGTTGATGGTCGGGACCACAGGTGAACGACTTGGAGCGCGGTGGCTCGCCAGTTGCCACAGATCGAGTAGCCACGTTTAAAATAATTTTTTTAGCGGGGTTAAGAGTTCCGATTTTCAATGGCGCGTTATAAGTAGTAACTAGTTTTTAGATCGATTTGTATGGAGCGAAAATGGAATTCATAGTACTACGTACCTCCTTGGCGTATGGTTGTATGGGTTTATGTTGCGAGGTGTTGAACCTGGTAGTTCTAGGGCAAATACTATGGTTTAGATTAAGATGCTGGTTTTCAGTAATGAAAATCGGAAGGGGAAACTCTTCTTTGATTAAAAAAACCACTACCTCCATTCTGGTTTACTAGTCCCCATCGTACTTTGGGTCAAAGTTTGTCCATGAATTTTACTTGTAAAATGTGAATGGAAAACGAGATTTTGTTATACCCAAACAAAAAAGGACTGGAGGGAGTGATTGCTCTGACACGGACGCGACCTCTCATAGCGCAGGTATTGAACCGGCGCGCCAGCCAAGAGGGCCGCACTCATTGCAGTCCCGGCTGAGCACGCCTCCTCGTCGCGTGCAACCAGTTTAAGACTGCCCCGCCTGCCTTCATTGAATCCGCACGTGTGCCGACAACACGTCCGTCCGCGATCCGGCAGGCATTTTAGAACACAAAAAATGACGAAAATATAATTAGTTTACGCATGGTCTTGACTTGTTGTGCTCGCACTGGTAGTAGGAACTAGTAGAGGTTTTTATTTATTTATAACTCTCCTCACATTTTTTTGGCTTTGAAGTGAATCATGGTTGTGGACATTATGTATGAATGTGCAGATATCTGTGAACATGAGTTTGATGTGGAAGTTGAACTTGGAATGTCGGGCTGGCGTGTGAACTATACCATGTCCAATGCTTCGTCTGTTATTGTTTGGAAAGTAATTGCTGTTATTACATGACCCGGAAAAAACATTTTGTGCCACATCAGTAGATGCACGGACATCACAATAGGCATGCTGACTGGATAAACATTTGAACCTAGCTATTATGAAGGAAATTATGTATTGACAACAGTTTTAGATAGCAGGAGACGCCTAGCCTGCTCTACCTCTGCTAGCTTATTTCTGGCTTCTTCCATCGCTTCTTTGGCTTGGGTGAAGAGAGCATCTGATTGCTCTTTTCGCTTCTTCAGGAACTCAGCTACATTCTCAAGGGCTGCTGCACGCTTTATTTTAGCCTTTACTAATGCCACGAGGACACGAACAGCTGACGACTCCACCTGGCTTGTGTGTAATCCAGCATCATCTGGGAATTTGCACCTTGTGTCTAATCCAGCATCATTCGGGAACTAGCACCTTGTGTGTAATCCAGCCTCATTTTGGAACATGATCTTGAGGTTGACCATACTTCCCTCCTTGCAGGAAATGCATCCTGACATGAAGTTACTTATTTTTTAGATCAATACTCAGAGCAACCTAGATCCATTTAATAGAAGCCAGATAAACAGAACTCGGAGAAGTGAATTCAAAAGGAAAAAAAATATAAAAATAGACTACAAGGTGAGAACACCCACTTCCTACATCAAGCTAAAAACGAAGGCATTAGGACGATTAAGACTCTTCTTATTACACATCGAAGAACACCACGCTTAAGAGAAACAGAAACTACAACATATACACATCGAAGAACACGAGGCCAAATGGAAGTAATTGAAAGGGTGTTACTTAGCAAAGCTCGTTTTACAGGTTCGATGCAGCTCCTCTTTAACTTGCCACGCTCCTTGAAGATGTCCCGAATATCCCGTGTTTGGTCTTCATTGCTCCTCTGCATGTTCGCACTCGTGGTTTTAAAATCTCAACATGGCAAGAAAAATATACTACTAGTAATACTCGCGCATCTTGTGGGCAACATTAAAGCACTCGTCTGCCATGTTAGAGCATCTCCAACAGAATCGCAACGTGCGGCGCTTTAAAAAAGCGTTTACAGTGCTGAGATCAAGAAGTAGAGACTAGAGAGTAGAGGATAGTTCTCAGCATAGATAGATAAAAAAAGATAATTCAACTACTCCTCGTCGTACGACTCCTCCTCGGTGATGTCCTCCTCCGACGTATGACTGTATGCGTGAAGATATCGATCATCGTCGGATTCCCAGGGCGACGCTGCTCCTAGCCTCATGTTGAATTGAGTGTTCGCTTTTCACCTACGCGTGTCCTCGCGATAGGCGGCTCGCACCGCCCTCCTCTTATCCCTCTCCGCCCTCCTTTGCGCGTAGAACTCGCGCCCATTGATGATGTCCTGCCGGAAGTGTTGGCGCCACAACGCCATGGCTTACTCGTCCATCTCGGCGATGCTGAGACGATGCTCCCGCCTCCGGTTGTTGCGACGATCCTTGTCGGAGCTAAGCCGCGGCAGAGGCGCGAGCTCCTGCGCCTGCTCCTGCATCGGCACCTTGGGGAAGTTCAATGTTCTATGAGGCCACTGGAGGCGACACGCCGCCGCGTCGTACGCGCGGGCGGCATCGTTGGTGGTGTCGAAATTGCTGAGGCCGAGGCGCATCCTGCGGAACCGGATCTCGGCGGAGAAGCCGCCGGAGGGGCACGCGCGGATGCCGCGGTATCCCCAAGTTTCCTGGTGACGCGGCGGCATGGTGGTGCGCCCGCAGTGAGGCGAAAAAGAGCGGGGAGAGAGCGGTGGCGAGGCACAGAGCAGGGAGAGAGCGGTGGCAAGGCACAGAGCGGTGGGAGGGCGTTGGATTTTATAAAGCGCGCCGGACGCCGCGCGCCAAAACTAGCGCACGCCCGGCCGCTTTTTTCCCACGCGCGCGATCCTTTCCCGACGTCTCTGCTATCTCTACTCTCTTCTCTACTTTTATATTTATTTTATACTTAATATTTAATATTTATCTCTACTTCTCTATTGTCTACTTTTTTTTCTCTATACTTTTTTTTCTTGCAATATAGGTTGTCCAATTTATATCTGACAGATAGGAAGGAAACAAATGGGAATTTTGCAAAAAGATACCGATGCCCCTCTCCAGGTTTGCAAATAAGGCCTTCCCTCGTTCATCCTTTTATCCCACAAGATAAACTACTCATACAAATGCATCTTGATGCATGCAACGCATGGGCATCTTGCTATTTCTAAAAACCTTTCCATCATTTGCCACAC
Source organism: Triticum aestivum (assembly GCF_018294505.1). NCBI lineage: Eukaryota > Viridiplantae > Streptophyta > Magnoliopsida > Poales > Poaceae > Triticum > Triticum aestivum. Next base: position 63,586,759 of record NC_057810.1, on the reverse strand, counting down.
TACTGGTTGCAGATGAAAAACCTACCCAAGCACAGCGCGATACAGGAGCGAGGCACAATTACAGGTTGATATTCTGTTGGACAATGGAGGCTATAACCAATTACTTTTACAGGAACAATAGCACCCAGGAAATTTGAAGGGTAGGTATGAACAAAATTGGAACTGCACATGTACTGCTAAGTGATTCAATAGACACGTTACCAATCGAGGAGGAGAATGATGGTCGCGGCGGCCTCTGTGAGTCATGGTCGGCGACGAGAGTCAGTTCATTGTCCACGATGGTGGTACTTCTGCGCTTGGCGTCGGCTTCCAGGAAGCAGATCCGAGACCGTGGAAGACGATGCCAGGGAAGAGGCTTCCTGTACGACGACGACGGTGGACCGGCTCCAGTGCGGCATACGAGGTCGTCGATGAGGTAGATGCGTTGCAGTGGACGAGTGCGCCGATGTAAAGGGGGGAGCACGAAGGCTGCGATGCCGTGGAGAAGTCTATTTTGCGGTGGGGATAGAAAATGGGGAGTATTCAAGTGTACTACTCTTGGTGCCGGGGTGGGGTTAGCTGGGTAGGGTGAACCTGAAGTTACGAAAATAGCCCCCTACCAAGAATCATCCGCAGGCCTGTTCCGAAGGCTATGATGGTAACTTCTCACTACTCGAATCAGGGTCGCGGGAGATTTTCCCGCCGACCTCAAAATTTTGTGACACTGGACTCCCCGTGTGGCGTGTTGAGTGATTTGGCTAAGCAACTAGCGAGTAGTAGTAGTAAACTCTGCATATTAGGTTTGACCGAAGTCAAACTTCCTAAAGTTCGACCAAGTTTATAGAAAAATCTAAACATTTACCATAACAAATACGTATGATGTGAAAGTACATTCAATAATGAATCTAATGGTATTATTTGTTATAGTATATGTTAATATTTTTGTTATAAGCTTTGTGAGAGTTTACAGAACTTGACTTTGACCAATGCTAATACACGGACTTAAAGAAAAATGGAGGGAGTACACATTTGGTTTCTTAGTTTGTAGTGAACTAATAATTTGCTAAAATTGTGAAATAAATATATTAGGCTATTGACTACGAATATAATGGTCTATACAATTCAATAGTTACAATCATTGTCGAATCCCAAGATGTATACAAGGTCTATAGTACTTCACAACATGCTCAAACTCACATAATCCCAGTCAAATGAGAATCTAAATGCATTTCATAGTTATTACTTTGCAGGATGCAACAAAAACAACCATAACTCTACATCAGCCATTATAGAAGGAACATTTTGACATATCCCAATGTGTGAATGAAATGTGCAGAGAGAGCTTGTGAAGATGGAGTAGATAGGGCGAGAAAGATTGTATGTATGTGGATGAGAGAATAGGAGACAAACCTAACGAGACAGAGAGAGAGAGAGGGAGAGAGAGAGAAAGACAGAGGAAGAAGTTAGGTCTGTGAGAAAGATGGAGACATGTAATATACGTGAGATGCGTGTGCATCCGGATTCTGTATACGTGCTCGGGGGAGGGTGTGTGTGTGTTGTGCTGTGTCTGTGTGTGTGTGTGTGTGTGTGTGTGTGTGTGTGTGTGTTCGTGTGTGTGTCAGATATTGAGAGAAAACAAACCTAAGGAGAGAAATGGGTATTCACGAAGAGATTGTGCGGGCCTTGAGGTGGGCAGGGGCCGGGTGAGGGTGTCAAAATGTGCGCGTTGATGCATGTGTTGCATGCGATCGTGCGAGGGACGGACGAATCGGGAGAGATGGTTGTTGTGTTATGGATGCTCCTTTCTCTCTCTCTCTCCCTCTCTGTCTCTCTCTCTCTCTCTCTCTCTTACACACACACACACACGAGTAAACTAGAAGACCGTTCTCTCATGTATACACAACGTATTGGCATCTGTCTATGTCTCACTCATGCATGATCATTTGCACATTCACACCTCTCTATGTCTGTATCACATGCACACCGTCTCCACATTGCCCTTCCGCCACAACACACATATGGACACATACACACGTTCTCTCTCAGTCACACACACAAAATCAGTATTATAAAAAACTAGGGAGCACCTAAAACGTCCAAATCAAAATAAACACGAACTGGAGCTAGATTCAAATATATGGAAATATTGCAGCGTCAAGAACTTTCCCAAGAAAAAAAGTTGAGTAATATTCAAGGATTGTTTTCACACACACAAAAAGGTTCGATGGATGTCCTTCGAGCGCGACACGGTGACACACCGTTTGATCGACCGCGCGGTCGCGGTTCACGCGCTTGTATAGGATTCTGTATCGTGGTTGTGGTACTAACTAATAAAAGGAGCATTGCCTAAGTCTAATTTTTACGTGTACTAGTACGGTTTTCTTTTAAGTTTGACCAACCTTATATAAAACTAAAGTAAGCTCCCACACGCGCACTCATCAATATGCCGCCGCCGCTGTTGCGCATGCCGGCGCCCGCCTGCTCCAGCCAACAATTTCTCGCCCATCACCGCCGTGTCGCCACCATCCCTGTGCCATGAAGCCGAAGGCTCGCCCGCTCACGTCTTCTGCAGTCCCTCCTCGCGATGCTGCCGCGCTGCCAATTATGCGAGCAGCTGGTGGAGTCGCGCCTATGCATGCAGCGTACAAAGAGGAGGACGAGCGCGTGCTCCAGCACGCCGGCGAGGAGGAACTAGCGTGTCATTGTCGTCTCCGCCCGCGCGGAGGAGGCGTGCATGGTGGTTGTCGCGGCGGAAGCCGGTCGCGCGCGCGTCGAACCCGCAAACCGGGTGCAGACGCGGAATCTACCTTTGAGACCTTGAAAGCCACGTGGATCCTGCAATCTGAAGGAGCAATTTGGGTCAGTTGACTCTTGTGAGCCGTTTGATGCAACATGGATGGCTAGAAGGGCTGCTTCCACCTCTTCTTCCATCTTCTTCCTTCGCTCCGTCGAACTTCTTTCACAAATCGACTGACCCAAATTATACTACTAGTACGAATGTATTAAGTATAGTAGGAACACGAAGATACGAGCAGTAGTACCAACTGCAAGAAGAACAGTAGTAAGACATAGTACTAGTACTACTGTACGTACTAAAGAGTTCAAATAATGAGAAAAAACATAAACATAGTTTTGCTAGGGCCTCAGCACAACACACCCTTGAAAATAAACTAAGCAACTAGTTCGCTTGACACTACAGTAGAACCAGCATGAGCGACGGCATTGCCACCTACTCGGAGTCCGAGTCCACGTCCTCGACTTCGTCCTCGTCCCTCTTCCTCTTCCTCTTCACCAACGCTTCTTTGCTTGAACCGGACACTGGGCTCTACTTCTTCATCCAACCCTTGTAGATATTTAAACAAAGGTAGGCATCCATTGCTGCGTACATGATATTATCTTCATCTAATGGCTTCGACTCCCATGCATGATGAAACTCATGATGAGGTTTCTTCAGTTTAGCGTACGAAGGATCAATCATGGCTGCTGCCAGGGTCAGCATTGAAGGTTGAGAGGAGGACACCAGGCTTGCCTTCTGGAGATCGAAGGGCTGTCCTACAACGAGACCTATCAATCATCCCTGTCGTTCTTAAAGCCTACAGTAACGAATTTCACTCTGTTGTCCTTGAGGAAGTTCTTAAAATCCTGGCACTCAACATCGGCATGGCATATGTGGTGGACCAAGCAAACATTATGTATGCAAACATGGATCACGGCGGGCTTCTTCCTCTCTTCGTCCTTTAGATCCTTCTCTCGTCCCAGGACTATGGTGTACTTAACATCTAGCCCAGCGACCCACTCATCCGTTGAACTGTTCAACATGCGTAGGAAATGAGCAAGGCATGCTTTCACCATCGCGGTTCCACATGTGTAGATGACGATGAACTCATCACCGGTGATGGCTCTAACCTGGTACTCAGCAGCGACCATGGAGATTTGGGAGGCCATGGATTTTGGAGGAGGGTCAAGAGAAGTTGAACTGTTGTACCCCGCAAAAAAACTGGGAGAAAACTAATGTGAAAGGACGGGACGACTGGGAGCGAACTGTTGTAAGGTAGAAGACGGGGACGAGTAGGGCGAGTGAACGACGTGGGGTTCCTGGCTTGCCCGGTGGATAAACGGCTGCAAGCCCCCAAAGAATTCTCGAGAACTATACGGGACCCACTAGATGTCATGTCTACTAGACCCATATCGTAGGCCTGACAGTATAGCTTCTGCGTGTTGGATGTAACTTCACTTAATTCCGTCAACCGTCGCGCCTCCCACGACCTTCGCCTCCCTCGCGCGGTCGCGCCCTTTGAGACTTCGACCGGCTATAAATGAGCAACCTTTTTGCCTACTCCGCATGCATGATTCACCACACAGGGCGGTACGTTATTTACAAGAATACCATCTAATCTATTGTCAAAGCTATACTTAGCGATTAAGTGTGCCACCTTATTGGCCAAACAGCTAATCTTTGACAATTGAAGATTGTTGATCAACTTCGAGATGCTCAACGCTTTCATCTTCAGGTCACGCATAGCAGACCTGTCATAGTCCCCCGATGCAAGAGACGCTACCACAAAAGCGCAATCAGTCTCTAAAATTATAGGACTATGAAGAGAAATAACTATGTAGAGACCGGCAATGCAAGCCCTAAGCTCCGCTTCCTCCATGCTTTGACATGCATCAATGAAATCCCACGACCAAATTTATACAAAAAATATCAATATCTACAATACTGATTATAATGAGTATAAGAACTACGTTTTATAATCAGTGTAAAAATATTCATTTGACATTGTGAATGTTCATAGTACATTTTTCTATAAGTTTGGTGAAAGTAGAGGTACATTGACTTCAGACAAAACTTAAATGCACAATGCAGACTAGTTCCTCCGTCCAGGTGCGTGCCATGTCCTATCTTGTCATCACAATAAGGTTAGCTATTAGAGTACCACTACCTCCCTTCTAGTTTAAAGGGCTCGATTAAGAAATTTCACCTACTCTTAGCAAGGTAGTAGAGGCGGTGGAATAGTTTTTGAAGTCTGCAAAAGTACTCAACTAATGCTGTCGTTCTTCACAAAAAAATGTGTTTACCAATGCATGCATGAACACTAGTTACTCTAACCCCACTCTCTTCTTTAATTCTTTGCCACATCAGCATGTTTGCTATTCCCGTGTGCATGATACCAGCTAAGATACCACCATTATGGCCAGCCTTAATCATCGCATGCAATAATTTAGTGCACCTTGAAATATGAACTTGTGTGGGGCGTGTATGTTTTAATGACTTGAGACTATACCTAGCCCGGCATGCAAGATGACTTATTATGCACCATTCCCCATACCTGCAGGAAGCCCGTCCGTCTCCAAATCTTTTCCTCTCCATGTGTGGAAACAATATACCTGCCAAACTCTCCTTCTCCCTCTGGCGGTCCCACCACTCCACCCCGTGTGAAAAAATCTGCATGCATGACTCTCCTCCCCCCACGCTCGTCCAATCCATTGTGACCAGCAATATTTCCACCCCTTCCCTCCCCCGTTATATACTGCAACAAATATGCCCACGTAGCTATTACTTAACTGCAGGTGCATTGGGTCACTGGCATATGGGCCCAATAGGGGTCTGGCCCACATGTCAGTGACGCAACTGGACCTGCAGTTAAGTCAGTGCAGCTCAGTCCATATCTTACGTAGGTGTGCCATTGATCGCTATAAATACTACGCCTCCCACGACATCGCTATCTCCTCCCCCTCATGTTCACGTTCATCGCTATCTCCTCCCCCTCCCTCTCACGTCGACCACCATGGCATCACCCCTCCCAAGCCCTAGGAGCCCCTCGCTGCACTGCGCGGACGGTCACCCGTCGCCGTTCTGTTCCTCACCACAACTAGTCGAGGAGGATGCGTCGGTGTTCCGCTCCTCGCCGCGACGAGGCGCGTCATTGTTACGTTCCTCGCCACCACTAGTCAAGGAGGACGTGTCGGTATTCCGCTCCTCGCCGCGACACGTTGAGGTGGACGCATTGGCATTCCCAATCTCGTCAGCACGTGCGTCGGAGGACGCGTCAGCTCCCCGCTACGAGGAGAACGCCGCGCCGCGCCGCCGAGCCCCCTCAGCCTTGAGGAGATTTGGAAAGAAATGGATGTCGCCTTGTGGGAGGCTTTGCCTCCAGCAGAGTGCGCCAAAATAGAGGCGGAGAAGAAGGCCTATGTCGCGTCCGAGAGAGTCAGGAAATTGGCTCTTTGGCAGAAAGCTCATGCGAGGGCCGTGAGGGTGGCGGAGGACGCCCGTGCCGACGCCCTGAATGCAGTCAGGCCCAAGTGCCTCATCTACGCTTGGCGGTACGTGGACCGGGTGCACGCTTTCAGCAAGGAGGAGTACCTATTGGCGCCGGATCACCACACCGGTGAGATCGCGCTCGCCCGCCGGCAAGCCGCCAATCAGCACCTCGCGAGTTGCAAGGCTGTGGAAGAGGCGTTGTGTCAGTGCGCTGGGAAATGAACGCGCACCAGGGCACTCGTGGCGCGCTGCAAGCGCTCCTGCGAGTGATGTGGCTTTTAGGAGGAGTATAATTTTTGTTTCGTAAGGCGATCTCATTAGTTTTGGGACGCAAATGATAAATCCTGAACGTTCAGGAATTTTTAGCGTCCTTAATTAAGTATGTAAAAGGGAAAGTTTGGAAACCTTGTGTATTCGTACGCATTTTGCAAGTACGTGCATATAGCACAAACTTTACTGTATACTATCGCTCTACACGTCTCTCTCAATATATGCTTGCAGACTGTGCTACACCCTCTGTCCAGGTCAATAAGTCATCTTTGGTTGTGCACCATGACCAAGAAGGAGGGAAGACTTATACACCTAGACGGAGGGAGTACTACTATTACTTATGTACGTGCAAATGCACGTTTTAACATGACGATGCGTTTTTTTGTAAAAGTAGAAAAACAACACTAGTCAAGCTTGTGAAACAATTCAATGCAAAACAAATGCAAAAATGCTTGTTTGATTGTTTACTTTTAGCTTCCTTCTCCGTGGCTACTTCTCTGTCGTACTTTGTACGGAGTATCTCACTGGTTGGAAAGGCATGCAAATTCCCAAACCACTTCCTACACCCTATATCGATTTTTTGCATAACAAGTTGTGCCATGCAATTGGAATTCCAACTTGAGTACTACTACTAGTAGGAGTACCAGGGGCCAGTTCTTTTAGGCTTCTAGATTAGTATTCCCATAACTACTACCTCCGTCCTGGTTTATTGGTCCCCATTGTAATCTGTGTCAAATTTTGATCATAAATTTAACTAATGAAATGTTAGTGCATATCACATGCACTACTATGTTTATTTGCTAATTAATAGTATTGCATACAATGAACTAACCACTGCATGTCGTGTTTGATATCTCAAGTCATTAAAAGCATGCACACTCTTTATCTCTTATTGGTTGATATGTCAAGAAACAAGAAATGAGGTAGAAGTTAATGCACCGCGCCTAAGTGTTTTGGGATTATTTGGTTTTCGTAAGATGACTTACACACCTAGACGGAGGGAGTAACATTTTATCAGTTAAATCTTTGGTCAAAATTTAGCACAAATTACAATGGTGAGGAATAAATCAGGACGGAGTAGTAGTTTAGAATCCCAAATAAATGAGCAAGGCGCCTTATTGTTACTCTCCACTGTGAGTAGTCTTAGGCCTTCCACTATGTAGTCGGTGCCCAAGGCATTAATATATTACCCACTGGGCGGCGCTGCCCTCAAGATTTTATTTGGCACCCGGCTCACTATGTTGCGTTTGCAACCTGCTAAAAAGTGGGACCCAGAACTCTATTCACATGAGTTTCTTTCACCTTTTGCAGGCGGGCCATGAGCTAATTGTTTACTACTTTCTGCATTTGGCATTAGCTGGGCATCGGAGCAGCTACTTGCTCCGGTTCCCACAAAAAAATTAAGGCAACGGCTGGAGCAATGGAGGGATTCGGTGCCAAAGTAAGAAAAGATGAATTTGGCACCTCTTTTGGCCTACATAGTGGAAGGTATGGGAAAAGCTGGGGAAGCCGCCAAAATAACTGGCCCTAGGAGTAGTAGCTAGGGATCGTGTGTGCGAGATGAACCGGAGAAAGTAAATGCGGAGAGATGCAATGCAAAAAAGACGGAGGGATGTGATGGTTGCTTGTCTGTTTATTTTACCAAGCCACTTATTACTCGGAGTGGTTGGGTTTTGTGATATGACGGCTTTACTGCCGCGCCACAAGCTGGGTGAGAGGTGAGACTCCTGTGCAGCGCTGCCCTCTACACTTGTACTACATCGGTCATGGTTTATTAGTCCCCCATTGAATTTTGCTGAATATTTAACTCACAAAATGTTAGTGCATGTCAACAAAAACTATATTGTTGGATTCATATTTGAACATAGTTTTGAATGATATAATTTTAGGTGACATGCATCAGCATTTATCGTACTATATATAATGTTAGTTCAATTTTTGGTTGTACTAATATATAGTAGTAAGGTGCCTGTGCGTTGCACCGAAGAGTGAAATGCATTGATCGGGGAGTTGTTTATTTTGACAAAGGATGTAGGGGTCATTGTCGGTGTCAAAACCGGCGGATCTCGGGTAGGGCGTCCCGAACTGTGCTTCTAAGGCTAATGGTAACATGAGACTGGGGACACGACGTTTTACCCAGGTTTGGGCCCTCTCGATGGAGGTAATACCCTACTTCCTGCTTGATTGATCTTGATGATATGAGTATTACAAGAGTTGATCTACCACGAGATCAGAGAGGCTAAACCCTAGAAGCTAGCCTATGGTATGATTATTGTTATTGTGTCCTATGGACTAAACCCTCTGGTTTATATAGACACTAGAGGGGGCTAGGGTTACACAGAGTCGGTTTACAGAGGAGGAGATCTACATATGAATCGCCAAGCTTGCCTTCCACGCCAAGGAGAGTCACATCCGGACATGGGACGAAGTCTTCTATCTTGTATCTTCATAGTCCAACAGTCCGGCCAAAGCATATAGTCCGGCTGTCCGGATACCCCCTTATCCAGGACTCCCTTAGTAGCCCCTGAACTAGGCTTCAATGACGATGAGTCCGACGTGTAGATTGTCTTCGGCATTGCGAGGCGGGTTCCATCCCTGAATACTCCAAGATAAATTCCAAACACAAGGACCGTGTCCAGCTCTGCAAGGTAAATACCACCGTAAAGAGAATAATAATCCATGAATCTAATTTGCTGACAATTCTTCGAAAAGTGACATCACGCCACGGTCCGGTTTGTATTCGAACCGTTTTCTACAACCTGCTTCCGCACATATTGCGAGGCAGTTTCTTTGGCACGTTTTGTCAAAGCAGAGATCGTGTCCCCTTAATGCGGGATCCTCTTTAACACGGGCGTGGGTAACCCAACCGTACCATCAATTCCGGTAAGTGGGGAACGAGCAGGCTCCGTTAGGCAAGCAGGGAGGCGTAAAGTTTCATCGCCTTGTTAAAAGAGGGAAAAGCCTCCTCCCTTCTACCCACGCCTTCTTCTACTTCTGCTCACCCCTTTCCTTTCGCCCAAGCCCTAGCGCCCAAGCATTCATCCCCCCCCACCAAAAAAGGTCCTCCAAAAATGTCCGGATCTGCAGCAGGAGGCAAGTGGATGGCCTCATTCGTCCAGGAGAAGGATATTAAAAAGCTGCGGGTGGCCAGATATTTGGCCAAGAAAATTGGCCACCGTCTTCCAATGACGGGACAGATCGTCCCTACTCCAGAGCCCCACGAGAGAGTCGTTTTCCTCCCCCATTTCGTCTGCGGGCTTGGGTTTCCCCTCCACCCTTTTGTTCGCGGCATCATGTATTACTACGGGATTGATTTTCACGATCTATCCCCCAATTCCTTCCTCAACATCTCGACGTTTATCGTCATGTGCGAGGCTTTTCTCCGCGTCTCACCGCACTTCGGGCTATGGCTCAAGATCTTCAACGTGAAGCCAAAAGTGGTGAATGGTGAACATGCCGAGTGCGGAGGTGCCATGGTGAGCAGGATGCCCAAGGTTACATGGCCGACGGGTACTTTCAATGACTCCGTCAAGGAGTGGCAGCAACAGTGGTTCTATATCACTGAGCCGCGCGGCAAAAAGTGGGCCGCTGCTCCTGAGTTTCGATCTAGAGCCCCTTTGCGACTCACATCCTGGCCCAAGAAGGGCATGAACTGGTCGTCGTCCGACGAACTATCAGTGATCCATGCGCGCATCAAAGGTATGGAGGACAAGGTCGTTAGGCTTGTTGACGTGGTCCAGGTGATGCTGGTTCGACTGATCCTTCCTTCTCAGCACAGAGGCTGTGACTTGTGGGAGTATGACCCGGACAAGCACCGGACCCTGCGGGAGCTTTTCGGCTCCTCGCACAAGGACATCTGGAAGGTGCTCTTTAAGTCCGGCAAACCATGGTCGAACTCGGCCGTAGACCGCGGGCACCAATTGTCCCACCCCGCCAGTCCGGTAAGTCATTATCATATCTTGGTTATTCGTATGTTTCATTGACATGTCCCGAAGGAGATGTTTTTTAACGTGTCTTTCCATGGTTGCCTTCAGGAATGGACAAAGGTGGCAGAGCGGATTCGTTGTCCGGCGCCGTTGCCGGAAGAACCGGCGGGACCTCTTCTGACAAAGATGCTGGTCCCAGCGCCTTACAAGGCGCCGAAGAAGGAGGCCAAAAGGAAGGCCAAGGAGACCAGGAGCGGTCTCCGTCGTCGTGGCACTTTGGACACGAAGTCCGAACACTCCAGTGACCCTCCCTCCTTTGGAGAGAACGAGGAGGAGGAAGAGGATGAAGAGGGGGAACAGGATGAGGAGGAAGAAGAGCCCGAGTCCACTATGAGGGGGAGGAAGAAAAGGACAACCTCCTCATCCCTAGAGGCAGATTCGCCTAAGAGGGGAAGAACATCCATCCCCGAGGCGTCCACCATGGCTACCGACAGCAGCCCGGAGGGGGGTCCCAGGGCCCTTCCCCTGGTACAATCGTAAGTGCACGAAATCCGAACATATTCATGCATCCAGAATTTACTAGAATGTAGTATTTTGATTCACACCGTGCTTTTTACAGTCCGGCGAAGTCTTCGGCCCAACAGGCCTCATCAGAGGACTCATTGGGTTCCGATGCCTTGGAGAGTGAAACACCTCCCAGGGCCACTTCCCAAGAGCCTGGCTGTGACACCGAGGTGTCGTCCAAAAGGGACCTGAGCCAGTGGGGGCGTACCTCAGAGGACGGACACGCGGGAGCAGCGGTTCCCATGGATGTCGACGGTGTGGGCGATCGTGGATCCGGCCCACAGCCGGACATAGTCCCGGAGGCCCTTAAGGCTCCGAGATCAGGCAGGCAGCCCCTCTTGACTGGAGGGGGCAATCCTTCTCCGCCTGCGGCCTCCGTCCAAGAGAAGGCGTTAGGCGGCCTATCGACAGCACTTGAGAGTGTGTCCATTATTGATGAACACCCTGCCCTTATGGGCGTGGTGATAGAATAGATTCAGGCCGCCGAGAGAGGACTGAATGAATCATGCGCCAGCCTTATAAAAGGCTTGGAGGTATGTATAAAAGACTATCATAGTATAGATATTAGCCCCTGATACATTGTCCGGAGAGGACCAGAACCGGACAGGGGATCAACTTCCCGTCCGCAGGAGACCTAGCTAATGATGTATATATTTTATGAATCAGATGTCTACGGCGACTGCCTCCACTCATGCTGCGGAAGTGTCTGGACTCAAGTAGAGTCTGGTGCGGGCCGAAGAGGAACTCGGGCGAATGAAGAAGCAGTTGGAGGACCGACAAGGTATGTTTTGGAACTTTTTAGTAAGTTTTAGCAAAAGTAAGTAGTTGTGACTATCTTAGAGTATATATATCGCGCACTGCAGGGGCAAATGCAGAAATGGAGGCGCTCAAGAAGGCTGTTGCCTTGGCCAAAAAGAAAGCGGCCGCAGAGCAGGCTCTCCGTGAGAAACATGAGGCGAGGGTCGTGGAAGCTGAACGAGAGCTTCAGGAGGCCGTGGGGAGAAGCGAGAGTTTGGAGCAGAGTCTATCATTGAAAGAATCCTAACTCGCCCAAGCTGTCCGGACCGCGAATGAGGTTTGGGAGGAAGCCCAGGCTGCACTGAAGGATATTTAGGACGCGGGGAAGATTGCGGCCGGTAGGGGTTTTATATTTTTGTTCACAGCGCCTTACGCTTTCGCAGGGAGGATTCATGGTGACCCATTGAATCCTAATTTTTTCAGGGGCATTTGCGGATTTCCCACACAGCATATCTCATGCTGCCCAATTCTTCCAAGCCGAGAAGAAGGAAACTGCGGAAAGGCTCTTCTGGTGGCAGTATTTGGCGCCGAATTATTCGGTGCCATTTGTCGACCAGCTCAAATAGCTGATCGAACTGCATCAGGCGGACGAACTAGCCATGAAGGATTTGGTTATCCAGCTGAGGCCCGTTGAGCCCGTACCGAGCAGTTTCTTTGGGCTCATGAAGCGGATTGTGAGGGCTTGCCCTCGGCTGGACGTCATCAAGCAGTCGGTTTTCATAGAAGGGGCACGAATGGCCTTTGCCCGTGCGAAAGTGCACTGGGGGAAGCTTGATGCTGAGAAGCTGATGACTGAGGGGCCGCCGGAGGGGAAGGAACACCGCACGCCCGAACTATATTATGATGGTGTCCTGAAAGGCGCCCGCCTCGTGGCCGAGGAATGTACGAAAGACATTATTTTTCCCTGGAAGTAGATGTGCTATCCTTTGTAAGGAAAAATAGAGTCACTTATATGTAGGTGCCTGCTATGTGTAAATTCTATTCCTGCGCTATCAGATTTAGGGTTCCGGCAAACCCTTGAGGTTCGAACACTGGGGTGCGCGCGGAGGTTTCGCCTTCTACCTACCTGTTCCTCACCGAATCGCTAAGATCTAAACTACGAGAAGAACAATGCAAGAGACACAGGGTTTATACTGGTTCAGGCCACCATTGTGGTGTAATACCCTACGCCAGTGTGTGGCGTGGTGGATTGCCTCTTGGGCTGATGATGAACAATACAAGGAAGAACAGCCTCGCGAGGGTCTATTCTTGTGGTGGTGGTGTCCCTTTGGAGGGGTTGATTCTAGCTGCCTATCTTATCTCCAGATTCCTCTCCAGATCCCTCTACCTTGTGGGTGGCTAGTCCTATTTATAGGTGAAGGCCCTGGGCCTCTTCCCAAATATTGAGCGGGAAGGGCGCCAACAATTGGCCAATTAGAAGGGAAACATCTAGTACACTTATCCTGACTAAAGTTGGTCCTCGCCTGTCAAAGGCTCTAGTGGTGACGCCGACTTGGGCTCCACGGTGACCTCCATCCTGCCGTTGGACTGGTCTTGGTCTTGTTGCACCGAAATGGATGCCTTTGCTTGATGCTCTCGCATGCGCTTGCTCCCCTTGCACCAAAGAGGAAAGAAGGACACAGCACGGGTTGGCGCCCGGCTGGCGCCCTTGGTCGTCATGGCTTGCGTCGTGGGCACCTCGCGAGGTACCCCGCCTTGAACTCTCTGCCTCCCCATGAGCCAGCCTGACGAGGCCGTGCCTGAGGAAGCTCCTTGTCGTCCGCCCCGTGAGGCTTGGCCCCTCGTGAGGGTCTTGAGCTTGTGTTGATGAAGATGGGCCGTGCTAGGCCCCCTTTGAGCCACGCCGCAGGCCGCAGGCAGGCAAGTCTGGGGACCCTCGTTCCTAGAACACCGACAGTAGCCCCCGGGCCCAAGGCTCGCCCGGACTTGACCAAGTAGAGAGGCGAAAGGGCAAGTGTGAAGCGTCGCGGGCCCTAACAGCCTGCGGCCTTGGGTGCCGCATGGCGGTTGATTGGACGTGGGCGCCTCCACTTCCCCATGACGCCTCGGCAACTGCACAGATTTGACAAGTCCCTGCATGCGAAACGAGTCATAATTACCTGCGGTCGCGGAGGCCGACGGTTGGCCTCCTCTGGCTTTAAGTATGGCATGCCTCGTGCCCTTCAAGTTCATCCCCTCTTGCTTCTCCTTCTTCCTCATGGCCCTGCCAAGGAGGCTCTCGGCCGCAGAGAAGGGAAAAGCTCGCCAGGCCGAGCCTGCCTCTCCCCCGCCCAAGTGCGGTCGCGGCTGCCCTCGCAAGCACCCCGTGGCCTCCATGGCGGTTCCCCGTGACCGCGGAGGTGACTTCCCGCGTGGCGACGGGCGGCCGGCCGCGACCGGGTTGTGTTTCGGCCGTGCGGCCCCCGAGGCCGCGCTCTCGCACTGCGGAGGTTCTGCCGGAGTTTGTTGTGTGGGCAGCGGAGCCAGCCAGCGCCCGGCTTCAGATCCCTCGCTTCCTCCTAGGTGAGCTCCCGGCCGGCGCCCCGGGCGGCCTCTAGGTCCAGGCAGACGGCTGCTGCAGCCGGGCCTCATGGGCTTCGCTGGAGGTCTTCGCGGCCAGGAGCCTGGCCCTGACCCGCGGCTGGTAGACGTTTGCCCGCGCGCGTGGCCTGAGCCGCCGGTGCACCCTGCACTTCAAGTTCGACGGTGACGCCACCCTCTACGTGAGGGTGTTTGGGGAGGATGGTCGCCGTGCTGGGTGCTGCCCTGAAGATGACGGCCTCGGCTGGGGACCCAGCCCTGGCGAGGATGGAGAGGGCAGCGAGCGCGCGGCTGGTGGCGCCCGGGATTCCTCAAGCTTCACTGGTTCCTCTTCGGGTAGCGATTCTTCTAGCAGCGGCCGCGGTCTACCTCCGCGTCGTCGTGCCTGCTTGGAGGGTGGTAGAGGGTCCGCCCGCCGTCGCACCCTGGTGAAGCGCGAGAGGGAGTCCGCTTGAGCTCCGGAGGCAACTCGGGCCCGGTGCCTGGCGAGCTTTGCCTGATTTGTTCCCCCTTCTCCGTTTTCCAACGCAAAAAGACAGCTATGTGGGGGCCCCACGGGGGCGTGTTTGTGTTATCGTTGTCAATCATCGTAATGTTTCCATTATTCTGGTATTGTTCCTTCTTGCTGAACGCCTGCGCGTTGGTAATCCCCAGCCTTGGTGTCACATCCCTGGTCCTGTTATGCACTAGGCTAGCTTCATGTGTGCATCCTGTCTATATTTCTGAAACTTGAACTGAGGAATTTTGGAAGCCTCAAAAACCCTAAATAAAAGAGGGGCAAAAACCCTAGAAATCTCATTCATTGCTCCAAAAATGCCTTTTTAAATGTTTGATAATTTTTGGTAAGGGTTCTGGTCCCAACCAAAATATTGAACATTTTTAAGGAATTATATTTGGGACTTTGGATTTAATTCATTAGCTATTTGAATTTGAATTATATTCATATAACTAGAATATAATTTCAAATACCCCTGAAATATTTTATAAGCTTTTGGAAAAGTCCATCTAGCAATATAAAATATTCAGAGGAGCTTTGGCATTGTTTGAATTATTATTTTTAACTCAAAACAGTGGCAAAAGAATTAAATAAAAGAAAAACAGAACAAAATAGAAAACAGAAATATAAAACAGAAAGCAGAGAGAGAGAAGGAATCTCACCTGGGCTTACCTGGCGGCCCAAGTGGCCGGCCCAGCCCACCACCACAGCCTCCCTGTCGTCTTCCTCCCTGGACAGAAGGACGAGCGCGTGCCGCCGCGCGCTGGCCACGCGCCTCGCCAGCTCCTGCTTACCGCTCTCCCCCGACGCTCTGGACGCCCTGGACGTCGACACGCGGCCTCCCCGACCGCCCCTCACTCTCTCCCGAGCTCTCCCCCTCCTCTGTTTCTCTCTCCCTCTCGTGCCGAGCGCAGCCGTCGCCACCGACGCCGTTCGCCGCGGCCACCATTCCCCTCTCGCCTCCCCGACGCCTCCCAGAGCTCCGCAGTGCCTCCCTCGACCTCCTCGACATCTCACGCGACCAGAAGGGCCCCGAGCAGCCGCCATCGTCATCATCTCCAAGCTTCGGCCCCGGTGCCGTCTCCGTCGAATTCGGCCACTCCGGCGCGCCCCCGAGCCCACTGACCCTCCCTACAACTCCGCGGTGAGCCTCCGTGCAGAACCCCTCTCTCTCCCCTCGCGTTTGCGAGCTCTAGGCCATAGCTCCGTCGCGGCCGAACTCCGGCCGCCGCTGACCATGTCGCCGCCGTCACTGCAGCCAGTAAGGCTCGAAACCGAGCACGGCACCGTGCTCCTAGCATCTTCAGGAGCCCGGTGAGCCCCTTAGCCATCTCTCCCGTTCTCTGTGGCCTCGCCCCGCTCGAACCCGTAGCTCCGGCCGCCGCCAAACACGTCGCCGGCGCCTTTTCCGGCGTCCCCGAACCCAACTACCTGCACCACTCACCGCGGGCCACTCCCAGCTATCCATAGCGCCCAACGGCGCCCCGAACGGTGCCCTGTACATGAAACCCGCACCTGCACCGCCGCGTTTAGCCTCGCCGGCGGCTAAACGCCGGCGAGTTGACCCCGCAGACCAGGAGGTTTGACCTTTGACCCCCCCTGGGTCCATGACAGGTGGGCCCCCGCCATCAGGTGATTAGCTTAAGCTAATCACCACCTAATCTAACCCCAGAGCCACTGACATGTGGGCCCTAGTGCCCTAATCTTTAATTAAATTAAACTAACCCCCCCTGTCTAACCTGTGTCACTGACGTGTGGCCCCCACACGTCAGGTTTGACCCTGAGCGCCCAGTTGACCCTGCTGACGTCACTGTGATGCAATGCTGACGCAATAATTCCTTTCTGGAATTAAAATAAATTAGGAAATAATTTATAAATTCCAGAAAATTGTATAAACTTCTAAAAATCATAGAAAATTAACCGTAACTCCAAATGAAATAAATTATATATGAAAAATTATCAGAAAAATTCAAGGAATCCATCTGTACCATTTTCATGCATGTTAGAACAACTTATAGCTGCTGTTTAGCACAAATCAATTAAAGGGCAATTAAATAATCACATATGGAGTTTGAATTTGAATCTTGTATTCAAACCAACTTCATCTAATCTGTTGCTAGTTGCATTAGCTCAAAACACATTCATTTTCCATGTCATGATCATGCATCATATTGTGCATTGCATTGATTGTGTTTCCTTCTGTGTTGCCGGTATTTGTCCCCTCTCGATAGACGTGATACCGATGATGTGATCGTTGACACTGATGAAGACTCAATGTTATCTTCAGAAGTGCCAGGCAAGCAAAACCCCCTTGTTCATTCCGATAAAATCCCACTCTCTCGCTCCTTCTCTCTTTTACTGCATTAGGACAACATCGATTCAACTGTTACTTGCTGCGGTAGCTGAACCCCTTTATCCTCTGCATGACCTGTCATTCAACAGTAAATAGATGAAACCCACTAGCATGAGTAGGAGTTGTTTGAGCCCTGTTGTGCCTACTCATTCTTGCTTGTTTGTCATGCCTGCTACTGCTTAGAGTTGTGTCAGGTCTGATTCATCCGGGATGAATCAGAGGTGTGTGAACATGTCCTACTGTGTGTGAGCTAAGTGTGTGAACATGATTTGATAAAGGTAGCGGTGAGAGGCCATGTAGGAGTACATGGTGGGTTGTCTCATTGCAGCCGTCCTCAGGAACTGAGTTCTGTGTTTGTGATCCATGATTCAGCTACTACCACGCATTGGGCCCGAAACCAATGGACCCTCTCGGCTTCTTGATCACCCTTGTCCTCTGTCCAGGAGTTGCAAGTAGTTTCTGGTGTTTGTAGTATGCTGGAGGCCGTGCGCAGTGCTGACCGTAGGGGTGGGCTGTGATGCGGTAGGCACGTGGCACGGTGTACCGGGCGCCCGTTTGGAGTCTCGGGAACCCTGTTCACATCGTTTGGGGCTGTGAGCGAAACTCCGGCCGGATCTCCTCATGGATGGAACCCGAATAGGCGATAAACCTGGGCTAGAGACTTGAGTGTTTAGGCAGGCCGTGGCCGACACCCACGTTGGGCTTCCGCTTGAAGGTTGCCGAGTACATGTCGTGTAAACGGCGGTAAGTGGTGAGAGCGTGTGTGAAGAAGTACACCCCTGCAGGGTTAATATCATCTATTCGAATAGCCGTGTCCGCGGAAAAGGACTTCTGGGTTGCTTATATCAGTTCATAGACAAGTGAAAGTGGATACTCTAAAATACGCAAGATAAGCGTGAGTGCTATGGATGGCGTTCTCGTGGGGAGACGGGAGCGGATCCATAGTGGTGTATTGATATGGGGAATATGTGGACTCGTGTGTGCCACCTCAAAAGAGTTACTTGCAGTCGTAGTTCAGGATAGCCACCGAGTCAAAGCTGGCTTGCTGCAGTTAAACTCCACCATCCCCTTTGTTGATAATGATGCATATGTAGATAGTTCTGATGTAAGTCTTGCTGGGTACATTTGTACTCACGTTTGCCTATTTTATGTTTTTGCAGAGAGACTTCGGTCTCGCTAGTAGTTCCACGTGGACTTCGACGTTTAGCTTGATACCTCAGCTACGATCTTGTGCCCTCGGCAGGATCTGATAGATAGTCAGGCTTCTCAGCCTTTTTCATTTATAGATGTCTGTACCCAGACATGATAGCTTCCGCTTGTGCTTTGACTTGTATGCTCTGAGTGTTGGGTCATGAGACCCCTGTTTGTAATATCTCGCTCCTCGGAGCCTACTGAATAAATACTTGAGTTGTAGAGTCATGTTGTGATGCCATGTTGTATTTGCACATATCGAGCATATTGTGTGTATGCTATTGAAATGCTTGGTATGTGTGGGATCTGACAACCTAGTTGTTTATCCTTGGTAGCCTCTCTTAACGGGAAATGTCTCCTAGTGTTTCCACCGAGCCATGGTAGCTTGCTACTGCTCCGGAACACTTAGGCTGGCCGGCATGTGTCCTTCTTCGTTCATGTGTCTGTCCCTTCGGGAAATGTCACGCTTTGAGTACCGGAGTCCTGTTAGCCCGCTACAGCCCGGTTTACCGGAGTCCTGCTAGCCCAGTGCTACAGCCCGGACCCACTTGCTGATGACCGACACGTTCGAAGCTGGGTCATGGATGCTTGTCCCTGTAAGTCTGTGCCACTTTGGGTTTACGACTAGTCATGTCAGCCCGGGCTCCTTATCATATGGATGCTAGCGACACTATCATATACGTGAGCCAAAAGGCGCAAACGGTCCCGGGCAAAGGTAAGGCGACACCCGTGGGGATACCGTACGTGAGGCCGCAAAGTGATATGAGGTGTTACTGGCTAGATCAATGTGACATCGAGTCGGGGTCCTGACAGCGTTGGTATCAGAGCTTGACTGCCTGTAGGATTACCAAGCCAAACTGGTCGAAGTTGAGTCTAGAAATTCTTTAGCTATATAAGGGAATTGATTGTGGGATGGATCGTAAGGCTCTTTTTACTCCTTATACCTCATGGCCTTCTGATCTGAGACATCATCTTCTCTTCTACGGGGATTAAGAACTAGGCTATCTCTTCTTTCTATTAGGATCACGTGTTACTAATCCGTAGACTTATAAGATTGTTGATTCAAGTCTCAGTTCAGTTCCTACTACTTCCATATGCTAATTGTTGATCTCGAAACCTTGATATTGTGCTTCTGAGTGGTTATGCCACCATTTTTGTGAATGTCTCAAATCTCTTCTGAGCATTTACAGCCGTTATGCTGTCCGAGTCATCCCAGGTTTCTAGGTAGTCTGATGCATTTGCAAATCCTTTCTTCCTGTTTCAATGTTCCCATGGGCCAGTTTAACCACACTAATCAGTGAGTTGAGGTACTCCGTTACCTTGACATATATGTTGGAGATATTATTACGACCCTAGGTGTCTTAGGGGATCATCTAGTAATTTAGCCATGAATTGTGTCCCAGTGTGATGATTCTGGCCTTTATCCTCGAAAGCATTCCGTGATGCTACTTAGTAGTAGGTATTCTACTCCTGGGTTCTGAACCCGAGATTCACTCTACCTACTTCATGTTGATAGTAATTGCTAGTGCCTTTAGGATATTAGTAACCTTTGTGATAGTCCTTGAAGTCCGTGGTATCTTCTTCTTCCAAATACCATGAACTACTTATGGCAGAAGTTCCTCGTTGAACTGAAATATCACAACAGGATTATTTTGATGAGTTCTCCATTATATATTGTGGCTCTGCCAGTTCTACCTTTCCGCATGGGTTATCCGGAAGAAATATGTTGAACTTGGTTCGACATACTAATCTATGCATCCACAACTCAGAAAATTATATGTTCCTTTGAGTTGTTCTCTTTAGTTGCATTCTGATCCTCGTCTATCAATTGATAGTCAAGAGTATGCATGCGTTCGTGTTATCGATGCCTATTACTCTTGTGGTCCGTCAAGCCATTCTATCGCAGAATGACTAGGAGAAACAAACTCCAGTACCTCTTCCATATCCAGGATTGGGTCAAAGAAGTTGTGCTCCGCAGATCAAATTGCTAATCCAGCTTTTGTTCTGTTCTACCTTGGAGTATTACCATCTTTATATCGGGATTGTTATAGGAATTGCACACCATCCCATGAACTCTTGGTACAGTGATACTTCTTGCCATCACTGTTCATTCCTCGGCCCTCGTGTTGATGCAACCGGAATACCGACAAATGAATTGTGATGTGTGAAATCAATACTCCCAGCAACCTCGTTGCTTGGTAGTTAAATGGACGATAACCTCATTCTTAGCGTGTTGGTTTTTGAATCGTCACCCTAAGATTGATTGTGCTACCTAGTCCCTATTTCTGGTGCACTCCTCGATTGATGAGTTAGAATCTTGTCAAGTCCTCACTCATTTGATCATATCGTCTTGCCCTCAAAAGCGAGATTGTTCTCGAGCGTAGTAACATACCGGTGGTTCGTGATTTTCTGAATATCTTCTCAGAAGTATTACCAAGTTGTCACCTGACCGCTATGTTGAGCTCGTGATCAAGTTGGTTTATTCCTGTAAACCACCCCTTCTCCAAGAATCCGTGTTGGATACCCTGAGCTAGTTGGTTAAGCTAGACAACAACTTGGAGAGTTGGAGGATAAAAGCTTGCCTGACTTAGTTCGTTCCAAAGGGATAATCTTGTGTAGTGTGTGTTGAAGAAAGATGATATCTTCATCGATTGGTCCCTGTGATCAGTTGCTGGACCTATTGTCTTATCAATCCTTTGATTTGAGTGTGGGCTATCGTCAAATCAAATCAGTACCAATGATGCTCGTAATGTTGTCTTATTCGTGGTTGATCCCTCGAGCATACACCATTACATCTTTGGCCTGACCAATGCTATCACCTGTTCACTTAACTATGGAATTCCTTTTAAAAGGAAACCCGGATGAATTGTTGTTGAGCCCATTGACAACATCCTTATCCCCTCCATGATTTGTTGAACATTAAGCCAGTGTTGGAAACTTTTGAAAGCATTTCTTCATGCTAGTTCATGAAGCATATGTTCGGATGTAAGAAGTGACTTCCTCCAGTTCATGTGCATTTGATGCAAGTTGCCGCCGTGGATTCGAGAAAGTCAATGTTGTTTCCTTTGGAATCATCCCAAATCAGTCATGCATACGTGCGAAGTATTCTGTGGTCTGGAGACTTGCAACCTTCATTCCATATGTATACCCTAGCACACCAAGCCACTGATTGATTTGTTCAAGGAAAAGGAGTTGATGTGCTAATCCTAGGTCATGCACAAGACTTCAATATCCTTGATTATGGTTCCCAACCAGAACTCGGTAGTGTTTTATTGTAAGACTACCATGTGATAATGTTTGTCTAGGACAGCGTGTTCACATGTTTGTAGCAGAACCAGCTCATGTTTTGGAGCTTGCTATCGTAGTTTGCTCCCCGAGAATCCCGCAACGTCATCTCGTCGATTTGTGTTGCAAACTTCCGTTTTTCTTCCTAGACTCGATGAGTCTGGAATATCCTGACACCAACCAGATCTGAATCTCAGGCAGATATGATAGTTGGAATATTTCCCAAGAACTATAATATTGGTCCCTCGATAACCGGTAAAGTGGATGTCGTGGCCAACACACCCAGCCGGAAGACCTATTATTGTAGTATCTTGTTTGAGGAAGTTGGCCACCTCCCCATAAGGATTTCGTAGGATTTACCTCCGTAACTGTTCCTTATGGATTCTATTGATCCCGAAGTCCGACCTTTACTTGATGTTCTAGTTATCAAACCATATCTATGAATGGGTTACACTAGCACGTCAAGGAGAACATTAGAAGCGGAGTGCTAAATGTCTCTCGGTCGATCATCCAGATTTTGTTTCCTTGGCCTCGCTAGGGTGAAATCTGAGTTGATGTTATCTTCCTATGCGTCTGCATCGTCCATCGTTGTTCATCATGGTGGTATGTTGTGTTGCCAGGATCCTTGACACGGATGTTGGTAAAACCTTGATGATTATGTAAATGCTCAAGTTCTTGAGAGCACGTACAAGCGCTACGTGTTATCATCGGCTCTAGCTGGGTTTGCTCTCAGTTCCCTCGACAATGCTATGATCTTTTCAAACAGTGAATTCACTCTCTATTGTTGGGTTCTTCCCCAGTTACCAGAATCATTCCTAGCATTTGCATTTTGTTCCTAGCTTGCACCGCCAATGTGCCATTTTACCATGGGTCTCTTCCATCTCCGGTGATAAGCAAATTCATCCATTACGTTGTCTTCAACAAGGTAATCCACATCATCCAAGTCCGAGTATGCCATTCTACCGACCCCCCTCCAAACGATTGCTCGAGAATTGCCTTAGGCTGGTTTAAAGAGTCTCAATGATCTCTGAATCAAAAGTAATTCTTTTTGCCACTTACGGGGATAATCTATGAATCACCCTCCTCCAGGATGTTTCGTCATGGTATCATGGCAATTCAACTCCTCGCTATGTTGACAACCGATCACCACATTCTTAAGTCTGGAATTGTTGTCTACCTAGTGAACCTCGTCACCTGCTCCACTCCATCCCTCTAGAGGTATGCTTCGTCTCTCAGCTCGAGAGATGGTCCTATGTCTCATTCCGCGAGTTGTTCGATCTTCGAGAAGATCGACCCTTCTAGAGTCTCCTTCCCCTCTCGTTGTCATGTTAGTTGGAGTTCTCAGAGGAAGACGTCGAGACAAAGATGGTGATCGAAACAACGTTCCTATGAAGTGCAACCTGGATCGTGAAGATTGTGCTAGTTTGCGTTCCCCCTTCACCTTACCCTAAGCTTGAATCTCGGGATGAGATTTTTGTTTAGTGGGGGTGAGTTGTCACATCCCTGGTCCTGTTATGCACTAGGCTAGCTTCATGTGTGCATCCTGTCTATATTTCTGAAACTTGAACTGAGGAATTTTGGAAGCCTCAAAAACCCTAAATAAAAGAGGGGCAAAAACCCTAGAAATCTCATTCATTGCTCCAAAAATGCCTTTTTAAATGTTTGATAATTTTTGGTAAGGGTTCTGGTCCCAACCAAAATATTGAACATTTTTAAGGAATTATATTTGGGACTTTGGATTTAATTCATTAGCTATTTGAATTTGAATTATATTCATATAACTAGAATATAATTTCAAATACCCCTGAAATATTTTATAAGCTTTTGGAAAAGTCCATCTAGCAATATAAAATATTCAGAGGAGCTTTGGCATTGTTTGAATTATTATTTTTAATTCAAAACAGTGGCAAAAGAATTAAATAAAAGAAAAACAGAACAAAATAGAAAACAGAAATATAAAACAGAAAGCAGAGAGAGAGAAGGAATCTCACCTGGGCTTACCTGGCGGCACAAGTGGCCGGCCCAGCCCACCACCACAGCCTCCCTGTCGTCTTCCTCCCTGGACAGAAGGACGAGCGCGTGCCGCCGCGCGCTGGCCACGCGCCTCGCCAGCTCCTGCTTACCGCTCTCCCCCGACGCTCTGGACGCCCTGGACGTCGACACGCGGCCTCCCCGACCGCCCCTCACTCTCTCCTGAGCTCTCCCCCTCCTCTGTTTCTCTCTCCCTCTCGTGCCGAGCGCAGCCGTCGCCACCGACGCCGTTCGCCGCGGCCACCATTCCCCTCTCGCCTCCCCGACGCCCCCCAGAGCTCCGCAGTGCCTCCCTCGACCTCCTCGACGTCTCACGCGACCAGAAGGGCCCCGAGCAGCCGCCATCGTCATCATCTCCAAGCTTCGGCCCCGGTGCCGTCTCCGTCGAATTCGGCCACTCCGGCGCGCCCCCGAGCCCACTGACCCTCCCTACAGCTCCGCGGTGAGCCTCCGTGCAGAACCCCTCTCTCTCCCCTCGCGTTTGCGAGCTCTAGGCCATAGCTCCGTCGCGGCCGAACTCCGGCCGCCGCTGACCATGTCGCCGCCGTCACTGCAGCCAGTAAGGCTCGAAACCGAGCACGGCACCGTGCTCCTAGCATCTTCAGGAGCCCGGTGAGCCCCTTAGCCATCTCTCCCGTTCTCTGTGGCCTCGCCCCGCTCGAACCCGTAGCTCCGGCCGCCGCCAAACACGTCGCCGGCGCCTTTTCCGGCGTCCCCGAACCCAACTACCTGCACCACTCGCCGCGGGCCACTCCCAGCTATCCATAGCGCCCAACGGCGCCCCGAACGGTGCCCTGTACGTGAAACCCGCACCTGCACCGCCGCGTTTAGCCTCGCCGGCGGCTAAACGCCGGCGAGTTGACCCCGCCGACCAGGAGGTTTGACCTTTGACCCCCCCTGGGTCCATGACAGGTGGGCCCCCGCCATCAGGTGATTAGCTTAAGCTAATCACCACCTAATCTAACCCCAGAGCCACTGACATGTGGGCCCTAGTGCCCTAATCTTTAATTAAATTAAACTAACCCCCCCTGTCTAACCTGTGTCACTGACGTGTGGCCCCCACACGTCAGGTTTGACCCTGAGCGCCCAGTTGACCCTGCTGACGTCACTGTGACGCAATGCTGACGCAATAATTCCTTTCTGGAATTAAAATAAATTAGGAAATAATTTATAAATTCCAGAAAATTGTATAAACTTCTAAAAATCATAGAAAATTAACCGTAACTCCAAATGAAATAAATTATATATGAAAAATTATCAGAAAAATTCAAGGAATCCATATGTACCATTTTCATGCATGTTAGAACAACTTATAGCTGCTGTTTAGCACAAATCAATTAAAGGGCAATTAAATAATCACATATGGAGTTTGAATTTGAATCTTGTATTCAAACCAACTTCATCTAATCTGTTGCTAGTTGCATTAGCTCAAAACACATTCATTTTTCCATGTCATGATCATGCATCATATTGTGCATTGCATTGATTGTGTTTCCTTCTGTGTTGCCGGTATTTGTCCCCTCTCGATAGACGTGATACCGATGATGTGATCGTTGACACTGATGAAGACTCAATGTTATCTTCAGAAGTGCCAGGCAAGCAAAACCCCCTTGTTCATTCCGATAAAATCCCACTCTCTCGCTCCTGCTCTCTTTTACTGCATTAGGACAACATCGATTCAACTGTTACTTGCTGCGGTAGCTGAACCCCTTTATCCTCTGCATGACCTGTCATTCCACAGTAAATAGATGAAACCCACTAGCATGAGTAGGAGTTGTTTGAGCCCTGTTGTGCCTACTCATTCTTGCTTGTTTGTCATGCCTGCTACTGCTTAGAGTTGTGTCAGGTCTGATTCATCCGGGATGAATCAGAGGTGTGTGAACATGTCCTACTGTGTGTGAGCTAAGTGTGTGAACACGATTTGATAAAGGTAGCGGTGAGAGGCCATGTAGGAGTACATGGTGGGTTGTCTCATTGCAGCCGTCCTCAGGAACTGAGTTCTGTGTTTGTGATCCATGATTCAGCTACTACCACGCATTGGGCCCGAAACCAATGGACCCTCTCGGCTTCTTGATCACCCTTGTCCTCTGTCCAGGAGTTGCAAGTAGTTTCTGGTGTTTGTAGTATGCTGGAGGCCGTGCGCAGCGCTGACCGTAGGGGTGGGCTGTGATGCGGTAGGCACGTGGCACGGTGTACCGGGCGCCCGTTTGGTGTCTCGGGAACCCTGTTCACATCGTTTGGGGCTTTGAGCGAAACTCCGGCCGGATCTCCTCATGGATGGAACCCGAATAGGCGATAAACCTGGGCTAGAGACTTGAGTGTTTAGGCAGGCCGTGGCCGACACCCACGTTGGGCTTCCGCTTGAAGGTTGCCGAGTACATGTCGTGTAAACGGCGGTAAGTGGTGAGAGCGTGTGTGAAGAAGTACACCCCTGCAGGGTTAATATCATCTATTCGAATAGCCGTGTCCGCGGAAAAGGACTTCTGGGTTGCTTATATCAGTTCATAGACAAGTGAAAGTGGATACTCTAAAATACGCAAGATAAGCGTGAGTGCTATGGATGGCGTTCTCGTGGGGAGACGGGAGCGGATCCATAGCGGTGTATTGATATGGGGAATATGTGGACTCGTGTGCGCCACCTCAAAAGAGTTACTTGCAGTCGTAGTTCAGGATAGCCACCGAGTCAAAGCTGGCTTGCTGTAGTTAAACTCCACCATCCCCTTTGTTGATAATGATGCATATGTAGATAGTTCTGATGTAAGTCTTGCTGGGTACATTTGTACTCACATTTGCCTATTTTATGTTTTTGCAGAGAGACTTCAGTCTCGCTAGTAGTTCCACGTGGACTTCGACGTTTAGCTTGATACCTCAGCTACGATCTTGTGCCCTCGGCAGGATCTGATAGATAGTCAGGCTTCTCAGCCTTTTTCATTTATAGATGTCTGTACCCAGACATGATAGCTTCCGCTTGTGCTTTGACTTGTATGCTCTGAGTGTTGGGTCATGAGACCCCTGTTTGTAATATCTCGCTCCTCGGAGCCTACTGAATAAATACTTGAGTTGTAGAGTCATGTTGTGATGCCATGTTGTATTTGCACATATCAAGCATATTGTGTGTATGCTATTGAAATGCTTGGTATGTGTGGGATCTGACAACCTAGTTGTTTATCCTTGGTAGCCTCTCTTACCGGGAAATGTCTCCTAGTGTTTCCACCGAGCCATGGTAGCTTGCTACTGCTCCGGAACACTTAGGCTGGCCGGCATGTGTCCTTCTTCGTTCCTGTGTCTGTCCCTTCGGGAAATGTCACGCTTTGAGTACCGAAGTCCTGTTAGCCCGCTACAGCCCAGTTTACCGGAGTCCTGCTAGCCCAGTGCTACAGCCCGGACCCACTTGCTGATGACCGACACGTTCGAAGCTGGGTCATGGATGCCTGTCCCTGTAAGTCCGTGCCACTTCGGGTTTACGACTAGTCATGTCAGCCCGGGCTCCTTATCATATGGATGCTAGCGACACTATCATATACGTGAGCCAAAAGGCGCAAACGGTCCCGGGCAAAGGTAAGGCGACACCCGTGGGGATACCGTACGTGAGGCCGCAAAGTGATATTAGGTGTTACCGGCTAGATCAATGTGACATCGAGTCGGGGTCCTGACACTTGGCCATGGGGCGACCGACCCAGGTCCTGTATTCGTGTCGCGGTGCCCGTGAGGCATGGACTGGAGGAATGCTCCTGTAGTGGACCCGGGTCGTGAG
Organism: Triticum aestivum; assembly: GCF_018294505.1. Lineage (NCBI taxonomy): Eukaryota > Viridiplantae > Streptophyta > Magnoliopsida > Poales > Poaceae > Triticum > Triticum aestivum. Next base: position 63,559,327 of record NC_057810.1, on the reverse strand, counting down.
GTCTTGACCGAAAGGATCGAAACACTCGTGAGGGCGCCAGGGCCGTCCCCTCGTGAGACCTCGCGCAAGAGAAATCGGGGCCGGAGGGCGAAAAATCAAAGAGCCAAAAGTGAAAAGATAGCGACAGTTTCAATAAAACTTCAAATGAGAATGAACTAGCCAACTGCAGAAAGCAAATGAAAAAGCCGCATCCCGCACCTAGTCTAGTCTTCAACGTCTTCTCACCAGCGCGGAGCTAAGTGCTACCACTAGGCGTGGGAGGGAGCCCCAGGGCCTGAGGTTGGCGCTCCTGAGACTCCGGGGCGTGTACAGCCCCAACTCATTATTACGTGAGGGTGTCACGGACGGCGAGCGTCACAGGCGTTGGCCTTCTTCACAGGCTCTGGGCCTTTCTTCGGGGAAGCAAGCTTCACGGGCATTGGCCCTCTTCACAGGCTCCAGGCCTTTCCCAAAATGCGATAGCTTCACAGGCGTTCGCCTTCTTCACAGGCTCCGGGCCTTTTCCAAAAAGATGGTCTTCACAGGCATTCGCCTTCTTCACAGGCATTCTCCTTCTTCACAGGCTCCGGGCCTTTTCCAAAAAGATGGTCTTCACAGGCATTCCCCTTCTTCACAGGCTCCGGGCCTTTTCCAAAAAGATGGTCTTCACAGGCATTCGCCTTCTTCACAGGCTCCGGACCTTTTCCAAAAATATGGTCTTCACAGGCATTCGCCTTCTTCACAGGCTCCGAGCCTTTTCCAAAAAGATGGTCTTCACAGGCATTCGCCTTCTTCACAGGCTCCGGGCCTTTTCCAAAAAGATGGTCTTCACAGGTATTCGCCTTCTTCACAGGCTCCGGGCCTTTTCAGGGGTAAAACCTCCGGAGGTGCTGGATGTTCCACGCATTCTGGACTGGCACCCCCTCCTGAGCCTCTAAGAGCGCGGAGCCGGGCCTGGAAACATGAACAACCTTGAACGGGCCCTCCCACATGGGAGAGAGCTTATGAAGCCCCTCCCTAGAGAGAACCCACCTGAGCACGAGGTCCACTACCTTGAGAGTCCTGGGGCAGATGTTGCGGCAGTGGTATCGCTGCAGTGCCTGTTGATATCTCGCCGCTTGCAGCGCGGCTTCTCAGCGACGCTCCTCCCCCAGCACGAGGTCCATCGCCCGCATGGCGTCCTGCTGCGCTTCGTCGAACGCAAGGACCCGTGCAGACCGATGTCTGACCTCGTGAGGGAGGACCGCTTCGGCTCCATAGACCAAGAAGAAAGGGGTCTCTCCAGTCGGCTTGGTCGTTGTCGTGCGGATGGACCACAACACGGATTGGAGCACGTCGTACCAGCCTCTGCCGCAAGCCTCCAACTTCTTATTGAATGTTCTAGTCTTGAGGCCCATCAGGACCTCCGCGTTGGCCCGCTCGGCCTGGCCGTTGCTTCCGAGGTGCGCCACTGAAGCGTTGCATATCTACGTTCCAAAGTTAGCACAATATGTTTTGAAGAGGTTGCTGGTGAACTGCAAACCGTTTTTGGTGATGATGCGGTTCGGCACCCCGAACCGGCTCACGATGCCCCTAATGAACCTGACCGCTGAACCCGCGGGGATGGTGCGGACGGCTTCCACCTCGGCCCACTTGGTGAATTTGTCCACGACAACGTAGAGGTAGCCATAGCCCCCTGGTGCCCGGGGAAACGGGCCCAGGATATCAAGCCCCCAGACTGTGAATGGCCACGTGAGGGGTATGGTCTGCAAACCCCCCGCCGGCTGATGGATCTGCTTTGCATGGAATTGACAGGCCTCGCAGGCCTTTACCAGTTCGACGGCGTCATTGAGCGCGGTAGGCCAATAGAAACCGCTTCGGAATGCCTTTCCCAGGAGGGTTCGCGATGACGAGTGGTGCCCACAGTCTCCATCGTGTATGTCCGCCAACAGCTCTTGCCCTTGCTCCCTGGAGATGCAGCGTAGGGATACATCATTTGGTCGCTTCCGGTAGAGTTCCCCATCCCTGATGCAGTATGCTGTGGCCTGCCGCGCCACGCGCTCTGCTTCCTCCTCCTTCTCTGGCAAGATCCCTTGTGTCAGATAGCTCCGGATCTCCGTGACCCAGCATCCCTCCTGAGGCTCCATAGTCAAGAGCAAACGCGCCCCCGAGGCCGGCCCGCAGACCGGGGCTCCCGAGGCTGGCGGCTGGGGGAGCTCCTCCCGAGGCTGCACCGCGCTTGACAGTGACGGCGTTGCCGAGGGCTTGAAGAGCCGCTCCTCGAAGACGCCAGGGTCGTAAGGCAGTCGCTTGGACGCTCGTTTGGCGATGTCATCGGCCTTCTGATTGGTGCCACGGGGCACGTGCTATAACTCTAGCCCCCAGAACTGCTTCTCCATCCCGCGGACCTCCGCAAGGTAGGCTTCCATGTGCTCATCCCTTGGCTCGTATACTTTGTTGGAGAAGTTGACGAGGAGTTGCGAATCACCTTTGATGGTAAGGCGCTTTACTCCGAGGGCGGATGCGGCCTTCAGGCCCGCAATCAGGCCTTCATATTCTGCTATATTGTTGGAGACCTTTTCTCCGTGTTGGAAACAGAGCTGCATGGCGTAGTAGAGCTTGTCTTGGGTAGGAGATATAAGTACCGCGCCAGCCCCCGCGCCGTGCCTGGAGAACGCCCCGTCGAAGTACATGATCCAACCATCCGGGCCTCACTTCCCGGGGAGAGGGATCGATCCTCATCAGCCTTTAGGCCTGGCGCCTCTATCCATTCTGCCATGAAATCTGCCAAGGCAGCCCCCTTGATGACTCGGGTCGTGCTGAATTCGAGCTGAAATGCTTGCAGCTCAATGTTCCACTCGGCGACCCTTCCAGCTGAGTTAGGGCTCCGGAGCACTCTTTCCAAGGGGTACGCGGAAACAACCTTGATAGGGTGACCCTGAAAGTAGTGCCGCAGCTTGCGCGAGGCCACTAGTAGCGCAAGGAGAAGTTTCTGAGGCATGGGGTACCGTGCCCTCGCATCTCGCAACACCGTGCTGACGAAGTACACCGGGTGCTCGACGAGGCTTGGAGCGTTGGTGCTGGTGGTGTCCTCCGGAAACCATGGTGCCTCCTGAGGCGGCGGAGCCTCCAAAAGCTGGTTTCCTGGGGGAAGGGCCTTTCCCGCTCCTGGTGCGTTCCCCTGCGGCGGCTGATCTTCCTCAATCGTGGTAGTGATATCCGTGAGTCCTTTTTGGTCCTGTTTTGCCTTGGCGCGGGCAGCTGCCGCAGCCTTGGTCCGACGCTCCTCCCTAACCGCCACCAGGGTCGCGCTGGCTGAATAGGGAGTGGCAGCGAGGTAGAGTACCAAGGGATCTTGCGGGCGTGGGGCCACCATCACCGGTGGGCTGGTCAGGTATCTCTTGAGATCTTGGAATGCCTTGTCGGCCTCTTCAGTCCATTCAAAGGGCCCCTTTTTCTTCATCAACTGGAAGAAAGGCAACGCTCGCCCCCCCAACCTGGAGATGAAGCGCCCCAGAGCGGTCACGCGCCCGGTGAGCTTCTGCATCTCTTTGAGGGTCTTTGGCAGGCTCATGTCCTCGACCGCCTTGACCTTCTCCGGGTTGGCCTCGATACCCCGGTGGGATACAAGGAAACCAAAGAGCTTGCCCGAGGGGACTCCAAACACACAGTTCTCCGGGTTGAGCCTCAGGCTTATTGCGTTGAGGCTTGCAAATGTTTCCTCCAGGTCTTGTATCAGGGTCTTGGCCTCGCGAGACTTTACTACAATGTCATCGACGTAAGCCTCCGTGTTCTTCCCGAGCTGCAGGCCCAAGGTGATGTGCATGAGCCGCTGAAAGGTTGCCCCCGCGTTGCGCAGTCCGAAGGGCATGCATGTATAGCAGTATACCCCACACGGGATCAAGAAGGCCGTCTTCTCCACATCTTCCACCGCCATCTTGATCTGATGATACCCGGAGAAGGCGTCCAAGAAGCGTAACAGGTCACACTCAGCGGTGGAATCAATGATTTGATCGATGCGTGGGAGCGGTAAAGGATCTTGCGGGCATGCTTTGTTGAGGTTGGTGAAGTCGACACACATGCGTTCCTTCCCTCCCTTCTTTGGTACCACCACAGGGGTGTCCAACCAATCTGGATATTGAACCTCGCGAATGACCCCCGCGGCTTCTAGCTTGCGGGTCTCCTAGACGATGAAGACCTGCTTTTCAGTGGACTGCCGCCTTGCTTTCTGCTTTACGGGGCGCACGTTGGGGCACAAGTTGAGGTGGTGCTCGATCACGCCCCGTGGGATCCCTGCCAGCTGATCGGGCTCCCATGCGAACACCTTCTTGTTTGCATGCAGGAACTTGACCAGGGCTTCCTCCTGCTCGGGCCCGAGGTGGGCGCCTATGGTGAAAGTGGCGCTGGTGGACCCGTCCTCGTCGACGGGTATCTGCTTGGTCTCCGCCTTGTCTTGGGTGAACAATTGTTTCTTCTTGGCTGGCGCAACCCCCTTAGGCTCGGGGGCCCCCTCGTTGGCGGGCTGTGCTGACGCCACCGTCTTGAATGCGAGCTGGAGCGCTCGCAGCGCGTCCCCGGTGTCCCCTGGCACGGTGAGGACTCCGCTGCTCCCGGGCATCTTCATGAGGTTGTATGCCGGGTGAGTCGCGGCCATGAATTGGGCCAGCGTTGGGTAGCCGAGGATGGCATTGTAGTGGAGGCCGATGAGGGTGATGTCGACCAGCTCCGCGTGGGAATTGTCGTAGGTGCCGAAGGTCACCGGGAGCCGGATCTGTCCCAAGGAGCTGGATGACCCGCCCCCGATGCCCATGAAGGGCTGGCTCGGCCACAGCCGCCCCCGGGGTATGCGGAGGAGGTCAAAAGTTTCGACTGAAAGCACGTTGAGGCCCGGGCCACCGTCGATGAGGGTCCTAGTGACAGCCACCTGGCAGATGGTGGGGGTGCACAACATCGGGAGCGCACCCGAGCAGGCTGAATTGGAGGGGTGGTCTTCCGAGCTGAAGTCTAGCCTGGCCTGCGGCTCCGGTCGGTCCCGGGAAGCCCCCTACCGCGCGGAGGTGGCGCCGACCTGGCGGATGAACGGCTTGACATGGTGACTGGAGGGCGGCGCCTGCGAGCTGCCCAGGAGGGTCGCGACGACCGGGGATGTCGGAGCAGCGTGGCGGGCGAGGAAGAGGTCGCGCGGCTTTTCCCAAGAGGCCACGGAGGGATGCAGGGGCGATACTCGTTGCTCGTTCCCCGCTCGGCCGGTGGCGGTGTTGACGGCGGGCGACAGGGAGCGACGAGGGCGCGCGCCGATGGGAGCCGTCCGGGCGACTCGAGCGGCGCAAGCAGCCCGACGAGCGTCAGCCATGGACGTGACGGTCGGAGAAGAGCAGGGGGCGAAAGACGAATTCCGGCGCACCCCTACCTGGCACGCCAAATGTCAGATTTAGGGTTCCGGCAGACCCTTGAGGTTCGAACACTGGGGTGCGCACACAGGTTTCGCCTTCTACCTACCTGTTCCTCACCGAATTGCTAAGATCTAAACTACGAGAAGAACAATGCAAGAGACACAGGGTTTATACTGGTTCAGGCCACCATTGTGGTGTAATACCCTACTCCAGTGTGTGGCGTGGTGGATTGCCTCTTGGGCTGATGATGAACAATACAAGGAAGAACAGCCTCGCGAGGGTCTGTTCTTGTGGTCGTGTTGTCCCTTTGGAGGGGTTGATTCTAGCTGCCTATCTTATCTCCAGATTCCTCTCCAGATCCCTCTACCTTGTGGGTGGCTAGTCCTATTTATAGGCGAAGGCCCTGGGCCTCTTCCCAAATATTGAGCGGGAAGGGCGCCAACAATTGGCCAATTTGAAGGGGAACATCTAGTACACTTATCCTGACTAAAGTTGGTCCTCGCCTGTCAAAGGCTCTGGTGGTGACGCCGACTTCGGCTCCACGGTGACCTCCATCCTGCCGTTGGACTGGTCTTGGTCTTGTTGCACCGAAATGGCTGCCTTTGCTTGATGCTCTCGCCTGCGCTTGCTCCCCTTGCACCAAAGAGGAAAGAAGGACACTGCGCGGGTTGGCGCCCGGCTGGCGCCCTTGGTCGTCATGGCTTGCGTCATGGGCACCTCGCGAGGTACCCCGCCTTGAACTCTCCGCCTCCTCGTGAGCCAGCCTGACGAGGCCGTGCCTGAGGAAGCTCCTTGTCGTCCACCCCATGAGGCTTGGCCCCTCGCGAGGGTCATGAGCTTGTGTTGATGAAGATGGGCTATGCTGGGCCCCCTTTGAGCCACACCGCAGGCCGTGGGCAGGCAAGTCTGGGGACCCCCGTTCCCAGAACGCCGACATGCGCGGCCATTTAATATGTTTGTCTTGAGAGTTGGCCAGTCGTTGGCTTCTACCCCCACGTAGGAACTACGGGGGTGTTCGGGATAAACCTGAACACTCTTTATCCCATTTTTGGGTCCATGAAGGAGGTGTTCAGCACAGCGAACCTGGCAATTGGACTATAGGGCTTTATTACTCTCACTTAGCCATAGGAATTCGAGTATGGGAGGCGCAGCCCCTGGTGTTCGAAAGACCGCACGGGGGCTCTAATAGCGCCTGATCGATGGACCGACCCTTCACACGCTGCATTTTATTATGGCATTATGCGGAATAAATCCTTAAAGGTTTTACAACCTCTCGAACAGCCGACCAGCTCTCGCCTTATCATGACAGTCGGTTTTCGGCTTTCTCTACTAAGGTGATCGTCCGGCAGAACTGGGACACAATCGCGGTAGTTCTCCCAGCGCTACCGTAGCCGATATTGCGGAACATAAGGTACCAAAACATGGGAGCCGGTCAAACCCAACCAATGACCCAAGACATGATTCAGAGCTGATGCATATAATGCTATAAGTTCGGGGTGCCGAACAACCGAGAAGGTGTTCGAACTTGAGCCGCCGTGATACGGGTGTAAGAAAGCCCATGACGTTCAAAGGCATAACACGAAGTTCGGATGCCGTTATGACAAAGTGTCGTTGAGAAATAGCAGATAAGCGTCAAATGACTCTACATGCTGTATTTAAGTAATACGTCTATGCGTATGAGTAAGGTGCATGTTATAAAAAAGAGGCATGACGGCAGAACCTCTTGGGGCCGGGCGGTGGTTGGCTATGCGCGGGTCCGTTGGAATATCCGGATTGTATGCAGGTGGGGTGGAGATCCCCCCTGTGTGCGTCCAAGCTGCTTCCAAGTCGTCGGTCCAGTTGTGCTTGAGGGTGAACCTGCAAATAATGCTTAAGAGGCGTGTGTGAGCAGTGCCTGAGCCGTGGATGTGATCCATCCAGCTTTCGCTGGAGGGTCTGTACGAGCTATGGTTAGGCTGGGGAATCATGAAGTAGTCCGGACTCCTTTGTCGGTGTCCGGGAGTTCGTCTGTTGAACCTAAGTTCGATTAAAAAAATCGTGAATCGCTGCTTCAGTGAGTAAAGTAGCCGAATATTCTTCAGCGCCGAGGCAAAGCTCGGTCTTGACCACATTTGTGACTTCATCACGTGGGTCTTGGGTGGTAATGCGTCGAGTCGCAGTGTATCCTGGCGGTACTGAGTAGCTACTGCCTAGAGGTGTTAGACCGAAAGTTGGTATGACATTTTTGGCTATCCGGAGACCAGCTCCGGGGTGGCGGGGCCTAGATGGCCGTCACGCCTAATTATGATACTCTGGATGAGTTATTTGGTGATTCTAATCCTCGAGTTATCGGTCCCTAGACTTAATAATCTGGGCTTCTTCACATTCCTTCTGGCGCCGGCCTGCCGATTTGTTTAAAGACCCAGGTATGATTGGCAGCCTCTCCTCGGGTGCCATGAATTTGACATGGGCGGTCAAGTATGCGGTTCAAGCTGGAGGGTCCTGAATTAAGATGTTGAAGTCTCTTCTCCCGCTCAACGGGTTGAGGACTACAGGCCCCTGTGTTGATCGTCGTTTCCTGGGTGCCATTTTTCGCCTTGGGACGCTTATATTTGTTGCACCAAGGTTTGTAGACTCTGTTTTTGTCCGCTGATGCGTCCGGGGTGCTTTCCATGTTGCTGTTTGGTATATAATGCTAGTCTTGTGCACAGTGACTTGTCGCGGTGTGCTCTCAGCGGGGTGTAGGCATGTGTTTGATTTTTAGTGCCGCCTCCTCGAATTGAGGTAGCAGCCTATGTTTTGGGTAGTATTTTGTTCGACGCTTGCTGTATTCTTCGGCTGCCCGGGCCTTAGTCCGTCTGTCTGTGAGCAGATCTTGGTCAGCTTGGAGCTGTTGCTGCTTCTTTTTCAGGCTTGTAGTGGCTATAAGCCTGCGCTTGAAGCGCTCCTGCTCTATGGGATCCTCTGGTACGCTGATTCATCGTCACCGAGGCTCACCTCATCTTCGAAGGGAGGCATATAGTTATCATCCTCCAAGTATCCGTCCGTCGCCTGTTCGTCTGGGCTAGCCTGCCCGTGTTCCTGTTCGGCTTGCTCAAAGGTGGGTTGATCAGGGTCATACTCCTCTTCGGCACCATCTGGATTTTCTTCTCTAGCGCCGGTGTTGATGTGGCGAGGCTTGGAGTGGCGCCGATGATGCCCATGTTTTTCTTTCTTCCCCGAGGGGTTATCTCCCGTTGCCGCATCGCCGTTGGTTTCTTTGGGAGTATCCACCATGTATATATCATATGAAGAGGTGGCAGTCTAGCGCCCTGTGTGTGGTGGTTCTTATTCTTCTCCCGCATCGTCGTCTATAACGTTGATGTCTTCGGAGTCGTAGTTAAGCACGTCGGTTAAGTCATCGACCGTGGCTATTAAGTGGGTGGTGGGTGGGTAATGAATTTCTTCGTCGCCAGCTTCCCACTCGAGCCGGACATAGTTCGGCCAGGAGTCTCCTGACAAAGAGAGAGAGAAAGACCTTAATGAATTCAGCACGTCTCTAAAGGGTGAGTGCTGAAAGATATCCGTGGTGGCGAACTCCATGACTGGAGCACAATTGGATTCAATGGGCAAGGATGCGCGCGGTCCGGAACACACTACCGGAGATGAGTCCAGGGGTCCGGAGGTAAAGATTTCCTAAGGAGCGGAGTCTGTGTTCGGTTCTAAAGCCGATGAGTGTGTGCCCTTCGGGATGGGGTCCATCCGCCCGTCGTCAGAAGGCACGACCTGCTCTGGAACATAGTCCGGAGTTGTAGCAGGTGCGATGTTCCGAATACTGTCCGACTACAGATCTAGGTCATGCTCGTCGTGATTGTTCGGCGCTCCTGAAATGGGCCCGGATCCATCGAAGACCAAATCTCCGCGGATGTCGGTCGTGTAGTTTAGGTTTCCAAACCTGACCTGATGGCCAAGGGCGTAGCTATCGATTTGCTCAAGATGGCCAAGTGAGTTGGCCCGTAGTGCGAAGCCGCCGAACACGAAGATCTGTCCGGGGAGAAAAGTCTCACCCAGGGCAGCATGGTTGAAGGTTGGAGAAGCCATCTAGCCTAGCAGCGACGACACAGAGGAACTCTCAATGAAAGCACCAATGTCGGTGTCAAAACCGGCGGATCTCGGGTAGGGGGTCCCGAACTGTGCATCTAAGGCTAATGGTAACAGGAGACTGGGGACACGATGTTTTACCCAGGTTCGGGCCCTCTCGATGGAGGTAATACCCTACTTCCTGCTTGATTGATCTTGATGATATGAGTATTACAAGAGTTGATCTACCACGAGATCAGAGAGGCTAAACCCTAGAAGCTAGCCTATGGTATGATTATTGTTATTGTGTCCTACGGACTAAACCCTCCGGTTTATATAGACACCAGAGGGGGCTAGGGTTACATAGAGTCGGTTTACAGAGGAGGAGATCTACATCCGAATCTCCAAGCTTGCCTTCCACGCCAAGGAGAGTCCCATCCGGACACGGGACGAAGTCTTCTATCTTGTATCTTCATAGTCCAACAGTCTGGCCAAAGCATATAGGCCGGCTGTCCGGATACCCCCTTATCCAGGACTCCCTCAGTCATCTCATGTGTAACGGTTATCGATAGGTTTCTTTGGATATTATTTCATCTCGAGAGCTCACAAACATCCGGGTGAAATAGATAAAAAGGTATCTTTTGCAAACAAAAGCATTCAACTGTTCAACCTGCATCCAAAACTTGTGAAGAAATAACACTTATTGTGCTTTGCAAGAAATGATATTTAAGAATTAGTTTTTGAGTATCGATTGTTATACATGTTGGCTACAGATGACATCGCACTTTCTTATAGTCAACAGTTGGCTATACTATTAAGTAATATTATCCATGCCCTTATACACCTAGACGGAGGGATTAAATCAGGATGACTTGCAAGGGGGCAGAGGAGATGTAAGAAATGGTTCATCGTAAGTCTTTCACCAGTACTGTAGTAAAAATTCATACATGGAAGGTTCTAGACTAAACCATAAATGGATACACTTTTATTCATGCGCGATACTCCAATAGAACAAGATCTTGCATGGAAGTCTCCACATGCTTAGACAGCAGATTACATTGAGCGAAGACTAATGATCAACATTTAACTTGATAATGCGTATGTCCAGGTGAACCTCCTTGGAGTTCCCGTGCACCGCGTCGGTGGGTAAAGGATGCCATGGGTTTTCCAAGTCCAAATCAGCGGGATAGTCCCAGCTCCCCAGAGTCCAAGTCTGTTCGATGAGGCCGGTGTCGCCGCCCACGTGACCCGGAGGGGTAGTAACACTGACCATGCACCCGTACATCGGCCTCATGTCAATGTCAGCGTCAGCGGCGGCGCCCCTGACGCACACTACAGAGACGGGGCGGCGGCCTGTGCGGGCCTCACCAGTGCCCACAATCAAGAGGAAGATGCTGCCGTCCTCCTCCGAGACTAGTAGGCGGCGGTGATCCTCCAGCGACTCTGTCATGGTGAACAGGTAGCACGTCTCGTACTTGATGTTCTTCGCCAAGGGCTAGCAGTGACCGCTGCACGCATCCGTGAGGTGATGCACCATGTCCACCTGCGAGCCCCAAAACGGCATCGGGCACTCATAGCAGTGGACGAAGGGCTCCTTGGAGGCATCGACCAGGCCGTCCATGAAACGGGAGTGGATGTAGGGGATGTTGCGCCAGTGGAATATATGAGCAAGTTACTAGGAGATTTAATCCGAATAAGCACAAAATAAATCATGACAGCTATAATAGAGATGAAACTAATCATGTGGACTAGCATAGTAGTAGGATACAGAGTAGAAAAATGAATTCTACCACGATTTCGAACATGAAGGACAAAAACACATACGGTGCAACGGGAGCAGCACCGTTGGTGTTGAGGTTGTCGCCCATGTCGTTGAGGAAGAGGTTGCCGAGGTCGGGGAAGAAGTCGTCGTCGGTGAATTCGTGACTACCAGTAGTCGCGAGAGTGCGCTCCCCAAATGTCAATAGCGCCCACCGAATGGAGCGCAGGAGGGAGTGGCTGTAGGGGATGTTGCGGTCGCCGATTGGCACGCTGGAGTAGCACACGAACCAGTAGATGGTGTCCTTACTAGTACTCCCTAGTCTCTATCTATCTACTAGCAAGATGCCCATGCGTTGCACGGAACATCAAGATGCATTTGTATGAGTAGTTTATCTTGTGGGAGAAAAGGATGAGCGAGGGAAGGCCTTATTTGCAAATGTTGAGTGGCTATGGGTATCTTTTTGCAAAATTTCCATTTTTCCTTCCTATTCGTCAGATGTAAATCGGATGGCTTATATTGCAGGATGGCAGGCACACCATCATCACCAACTCCGTTTTTTATAAGAGTAGAGATATCTCTCTACTCTTCTAAATACTCTTATAAAAGGCAGAGTTGGTGATGATGGTATGCCTGCCATCTTGTAATATAGACCGTTCAATCTATATCTGACGGATAGAAAGCCAACTATGACAATTTTACAGAAGATACCCGCACCTCTCTCCACATTTACAGATAAGGCCTTGCCTCGTTCATCCTTATCTCCCACAACCTCGTGCTCCTCCCTTAAGTCTCTATTTCTACTACTCTTCTTTGTTTTTTATAACAAATCGAATAGTGCTGCGCCGTCCACTGCCGCCTGGCTGAACACGCCTCCTCGCCTCCATCATCACCAACCGAGTCTTTTATAGGAGTAGGAGTAGAGAAAAACCCGAGTTGGTGATGATGGTGTGTCGTGCAATGCACGGGCATCTTGCTATTTTTTGCATATAAGTCCAAACACCACGTAGACACAGTCTTTGAGCATGGTTCGTAGTCGTTCCACGCTCGGGCATGGAAGTTTGTAACTATTTTAGATTAGAATATACTACTCCTCCGGTGCTAGTAGTAGAGCAGAGTCCTACTCTACTACTCTACTCAAGCAAGTTAGGGCATAGTACTGTAGGGAGTACTAGTACTGTGATCACTCAAGCAAGTTGTCTGGCATCGATATGACCCTATGCTGCTGGTATGTGTCTCGTAAGTCAAGCGGTGTGTTGTAGTCATATCACATGTCCACTTCCCGCGGCACATATTCGCTTCTCCATCTTTGTCCGCACATAATCTCGTCCAATCTTCCATCCCCACTAAGGCGCCTCCCCCCCCCCTCGTCCGAAATCCAAGCACTAAAAATGGCAGAACCGAGCAGCGTCCGCCGAAAGAGTGGCTGGAATTCACTCCCCACAGAGGTAATCAAGCTCATTGTTTCGTGTGTGGACAATCTCAGTACCATGCCGCTCGCCTGTGCTCGTCGGGGATGTACCGTTTACTCAAAGCCCTCAGGCCGGAGCTTTATAAGCCAGCTCCTTGCTTGCTGATGCCGCCTGATCTTCAGAAATGGCGTGTCATGCAGCATAACGATCGTAGGGTGGCGAGCATCAACCCCCTTGACTGCGATCCGATCCCCGTCAGCCTCAGCTACATTAACGGTATGTACTGGGTCGGCATGAACACGTCTTGGATGGTGCTCGTTGATGGTCGCGGCAACTGGATGCTCGTGGAGGTCTACACTCGGCGATTGATCCCCCTTCCTTCGATTAACACTGCACTGCTTTGGCAGCGCGGCCCAGAATACTCGGAATCTTACAGTAGCCAACATGATACCAAGTTTGATTTGCTCAAGGTTGTAATCTGCCAAGTGCCCACAAGATCTGCGAATTATAAAGACTTCAGGCTAATTGCGTTCTTCAACCGATGTCTCGCCTATCTGACAGGTCACTGCGGTAAGTGGATAAATCTGCACGTCCATCACAGGATCATACATCCTCCATGGTTCTCTGATCCCATTGAACACAAGGGCTTCATTTATGCTGTCGACTCCTTCTATGGCTGGACATATTACTCGCCTACTCCAGTCATCGCTACAAATGGCTCTTACAGCAGTATGTTACTTTCCTATGATATCATGATGGCTTGCTTATATTACTGTCAACATTTACTGAAAAAATATTCATGCTCATAACATGTTGTTCTTAAGATTGACTAAATCAAGAGCCCTTTTTTATTTGACTCCAACTTGATATGATGTTGTAGGCCGCCTTGTGTCCCACCCTTCCTAATCCCAGAACCTTTCAAAGAAAAGCAGCATGGTAGTTGTAGGTGGTTCCTGGCTCAATCAGACGACGGCGAAAGATTGATGATCGTTCGCACGTACTGGATGTGTTGTTTCGCGGAATACAATCACAGTCACTGCAAGGTCTTTGAGCAGGATCCCAGCTTCTCTGGGCCTTCAGGAATTTTTGACTGGAGGCTGGTAAGTAGCCTTGGTACACGCTCTCTGTTTGTCGTACTGAATTATCCGATTAACCAGGAGATAACCGACGACAAGGATCATGATGGCAGCGCGGTTTCGTTCATCAGGCAAAACTATGTGTACATAGTGTACCATGCGTCTCTGCATGCACCATACCCTGATATGTGCCGCCATGCTCTACAGCCCAAAGTAGGAGAGAGGGTTGCAAGTATCAGACTTCGACCTGCTGGCTGGAGTTTCCCCCGTCAAGCACCCATCTGGTTCAAGCCGTCAGCCAATCTCCACAGCTTAATAAATAGTAACGTCTAACTGAGCTAGTTAGTTAGACTAGTCGTTAACCCGTGCAGTTGCTTGGGCTAGTGTAGTTAATGCAAATTTGGCATGAAAATTAAGAAAGTACATTTATAGTTATTATTATGAAAGAAGTAGTTCCCATTTAGGTAGTCTATGCTTGTGTTATCTTCTGTATTCGTGAAGGAGAAAATTGCCAATTTCATATTCCAAATGTGTAAACATGTCTTGCTTAAAATTTTAACTACGATTTGAATTTTCATGAAAAATGTCTCCAATAATCCTATTTACAAAATAATGGTCAAATATGTATGCGTCGGACTATGCCAATTTTCTAATTTTTCATCATTTTGGGACGCAAATTGTGGCGCTAAACAACTGTATTATGTGATTCATTGGTTGTTTATGCAACTACAAACTCGTTCCTTCGATTATAAGTTAAAGTAGTATGCTAAACACGAGATCACATTATTTAACTGAATTAATAATAAGTGTCATCTTCCTATTCATTTGAAATATCTGTTAGTTATTGTAGTGTTCTGCTTAAAATGCGCTCCTGCCACACTATTTTACTTCTCAAATATATCTTCAAATAGGTACGTGTTCGCAAGTACAAATGTATTAATTTTTGTTGGCATTGAAGAATTTTACATCGATATACTATCATAAAGAAAGTTACTGGATAGAAACAACTGTCATGTTAGCCGGGATCAACTATAAGATAATGATAAGGGATTAAGGGTAATACAATTTCATAACAATTGCAAACAATAATAGTTAAATGTGGAAAGAAAAAGTTTCAAAAAAACTTTGTAACCTCTTTATCAAGTGTTCCGCATGCCAAATGAAAGCAACAATAAAAGGATACCACATGTTTTTCCTTCCTATTCAATTCTCACACAATTTACCTACCGAACTTAAATTCGGCCTTCCGAACACTAGGGGCTTCGCCGAAATTTAAAATTATAGAATTCTATGGCTAAGTGAGAGTGTTCAAGTATTATAAGTCCGGTTGCCTTGTTCGTTGTGTTGAGCGCCTCCCTAGATGGACCCAAAAATGGGAACAAGAGTGCTCAAATTTATCCCGAACACCCCAGCACTCGTGGCAACGGGGCTGAAGCCGACGACTTGCCATCTCTCAGATTTGATAAACAACCGCACAGAAGGTAATATTTTAAATTAACAAGCGTTGCTTAGCGCACATGAACAAAGTTTTCAGCGCACAGGACAACAAAATGCGAGTCTACTCAAATATTACATCTTTAGAGCACTCACCCGCAATAATGCGTGCACCCTTTAGGACACTCTTATAATACATCTCGGGCATGCAATACTCCTTGCCCAGTGGTGGCACGTCCATCACAAGCTTCTGAGCATCCATCTTGCCCCAGTGCACCTTAGCGCGGGCAAGGGCCCGACGGGCACCTTCAATGGAGGCGGAGTGCTTGATGACTTCAACCCATGGACACGCATCCACCAGCCGCCGCACCAGGCCGAAGTAGCTCCTAGGCATGGCCTCCTTAGGCCACAGCCGAACTATGAGGCCCTTCATGGCCTGTTCGGCCACCTTGTGGAGCTCGACCAGCTGCTTCAGCTGGTCGCTAAGGGGCACCGGATGTGCGGCCTCAGCATACTGAGACCAGAAGACCTTCTCCGTTGAGCTCCCTTCCTCGGCCCTATAGAAAGCGGCAGCATCGGAAATGCTGTGGGGCAGATCTGCAAACGCTCCTAGAGAGCTCCGAATTCGGGTAAGTGACAGGTAATTCACACTCACATGCTTACTCTGCATGAAAAATGCCTTACCCGCCGCTATTTTCTTCAACGCCTCGATTTCCTGGAGGGCCTTGTAGGCTTCAGCCTTAGTGGCTTTGGCACTCTCAAGAGACGATGCAAGCTCGGACTCTCGAGTCTTCGAGTCATGCTCCAAACTCTCATGTTTTTCCACGAGAGCATGGAGCTCTTGCTGTATCTCCGCCAGCCGCGCCTCCTGCTTCTCTCGCTCGGTGCGTTCCGCGGCCGCATTACATTCGGCCACGAACACCGCCTCCTTCAGGGTCGCCACCTCGTTCGTGGCCCCTGCAATACCCATGTTATCCTTGTCATTTTTCTTGCAACCAAATCCTTTTCTGTAAGGTACAATTTTAATAAGGTGTTACTCACCTTCCTTGTCCTCGAGCTACTTCTTGGCACGGCCGAGTTTGTTCTCGGACCGCTCGAGGCTTTGCTTCAAAGTATTGACCTCTGCAGTCAGTGCGGCAGAGGTCAGCAGCACAGCCTGCAATCCCATATTGACATAATTTTTATGACTCTTGCGTATATCTTTTTAGATCCTCAGTCCGGTTTTTCTTTCCGAACACCGAACCGAGGATCAGGGGCTACTGTCTATGCGGTACTATTTTACACATACCACAATTCTTACCTCAAAGCCTGTTAGAAGGTTGCTGCAGGCTTCGGTCAGCCCGCTCTTGGCGAGCTGAACCTTCTGAATCACCGCACCCATGACAGTGCAGTGTTCCTCTTCAATGGAAGCACCGTTGAGCGCCTCCAACAAGCTATCTGGTGCCTCTGGTTGGACGGAGGCCACCGGCGTCACGCTCTCGCTCTTCTTACGAAGGGGCCGCCCGCCGGACTCCGGAGCCACTACAGGTTCCGGTGCGGAGTTCGGTGCAAAGTCCGGGAGGTTGCCCTGCGGCACCTCCGGGGCCTCCTCCTCCTGGCGAGTCCCTTCCCGGGATCCCACCTCGGCATCGTCCACATCACGAGGGGAGGAGGCGGTCGGAAGGGAATCCATATCCGACGCACCAAAGGACCCGCTTGACGAAGCGGGAAGATCCTCCTTGGGCGGACTGCAGGGTTGTATGCGGCATTAGAAAGACTCCATGTGGCGAAAATAAAAATCATGAAGTTATTCGGGAGTCCAGATACTTACGATCTCTCTAGGGGCTTGGCCCTTGGAGGCCAATCCTCGTCGTTGTCGCTGGTGTGGGCAGAGCAGTCCGGGGGAAGAGTCCTTCCCTTCTTGGACCCTTCGGCCTCCCTCGTTTGGGAGGCCTTCCTTTAATTCCCTCCCCCTGCTGGGGGAGAGGCCTCTTTTTTCTCCTCCTCGCCTTCGTGGGAGGAGTCCGCCTTAGTGTCATCATCCGATGACACCTGAAAACGGGAACTCTTTCGAGTGCCCGTGGCCTTCTTCTTGGCCTTCTTCTCCGGCACCACATGGGGTGCCGGAGCCAGCAGCCCCGTTAAGCGGGCATCCGCTGGGTCTTCTGGCAAAGGGGCCGGACAGATAGTCTGCTCGGCCTTCTTCATCCAGTCCTGTCAAAGGAGAGGGAGTTTAGATCCCGCATAGAGTCAAACTATGGAAAACAAGCATCCCGTAAAGGGCAAAATCGCTTACCTCGCTAACCGGACGCTGCGAGCTCAATCCGCGATCTTCGGTGGCGGATGCGGGAGCCTCGACGCCCTTAAACAGCACCCTCCAGGCCTCTTCGTACGTAGTGTCGAAGAGCCTGCTCAGAGTCTGGTGCTGCGCCGGATCGAACTCCCACATATTGAAGTCCCGTTGTTGGCACGGGAGAATCCGACGTATGAGCATGACCTGGACTACGTTGATAAGCTTGAGCTTCCTTTTGACTAGCTTTTGGATGCAGGCTTGAAGTCCGGTCAGTTCCTCCGAATCGCCCCATATCTGGCCACTCTCCTTCCAGGAGGTGAGCCGTATGGGGATGCCAGATCTGAATTCGGGGGCCGCTGCCCATTCAGGGTCACGCAGCTCGGTGATGTAGAGCCACCCCGGTTGCCACCCCTTAATGGTTTCCACGAAGGTGCCCTCAAGCCAAGTAACGTTGGGCATCTTGCCCACCATGACGCCTCTGCACTCTGCTTGGCTGCCCTTCACAACTTTCGGCTTGACACTGAAGGTCTTGAGCCACAAGCCGAAGTGGGGCTTAATGCAGAGGAAGGCCTCACACACGACGATAAACGCCGAGATATTGAAGATGAAATTCGGGGCCAGATCATGGAAATCCAGGCCGTAGTAGAACACGAGCCCCCGGACAAAGGGATGGAGTGGAAAGCCCAGTCCGCGGAGGAAATGGGAAAGAAATACTACCCTCTCATGGGGCCTGGGGGTGGGGATGAGCTCCCCCTCGTCGGGGAGCCGGTGCACAATGTCGCTGGACAGGTATCCGGCGCTGCGCAGCTTCTGGATGTGCCCCTCCGTAACGGAGGAGGCCACCCACTTGCCTCCCGCTCCGGACATAGTTGGAGAAGGTTGAGGTGAGATGTGCGGACTTGGGAGCTGGAGCTCGAGTTCGCAGAGATGGATAGGCAAAGGAGGAAGAAGGCGTAGGTAAAAGGGTAGATCTTTATCCCCTTATATGGGCGGACGAAACCATGCGTCCCCACCAGCCTGATGAAACTCGCTTATCTCCCAAGGGCCGCAATCAATGGTGCGGTTGGGTTACCCACGTCCATATTGATGAGAATCCCGGGATAAGGGGAACATGATCTCTGCTTCGACAAGACATGCCAAGGAAGCCGCTTCGCTAGACACGCGGAGGTGGTATAATAAAAACGATTCGAGTAAAGGCTTGGTTGTGGTGTGACGTCACGCCACAAAATACGTCAGCAGATTGAACTTGTGTAAATATTATTCTCTCTACGGTGGTATGTGGAATTTATTTTGCAGAGCCGGACACTATCCTGGTGTTCACAATCTTCTATAAATTATTTGGAGGAGGAACCCGCCTTGCAATGCCGAAGACAATATGCGCGCTGGACTCATCGTCATTGAAGCCTGGTTCAGGGGCTACTGAGGGAGTCCCGGACTAGGGGGTGTCCGGACAGCCGAACTATCATCGTCGGCCGGACTCCAAGACTACGAAGATACAAGATTGAAGACTTCGTCCCGTGTCCGGATGGGACTTTCCTTGGCGTGGAAGGCAAGCTTGGCGATACGGATATGTAGATCTCCTACCATTATAACCAACTTTGTGTAACCCTAGCCCTCTTCGGTGTCTATATAAACCGGATGGCTTTAGTCCGTAGGACGAACAACAATCATACCATAGGCTAGCTTCTACGGTTTAGCCTCCTTGATCTCGTGGTAGATCTACTCTTGTAATACCCACATCATCAATATCAATCAAGAAGGACGTAGGGTTTTACCTCCATTAAGAGGGCCCGAACCTGGGTAAAACATTGTGTCCCTTGTCTCCTGTTACCATCCGCCTAGACGCACAGTTCGGGACCCCCTACCCGAGATCCGCCGGTTTTGACACCGACAGTCCTGCTTGATTGATATTGATGATGTGGGTATTACAAGAGTCGATCTACCACGAGATCAAGGAGGCTAAACCCTAGAAGCTAGCCTATGTATGATTGTTATTCGTCCTACGGACTAAAGCCATCCGGTTTAGATAGACACCAGAGAGGGCTAGGGTTACACAGAGTCGGTTAAAATGGTAGGAGATCTACATATCCGTATCGCCAAGCTTGCCTTCCATGCCAAGGAAAGTCCCATCCGGACACGGGACGAAGTCTTCAATCTTTTATCTTCATAGTCTTGGAGTCCGGCCGACGATGATAGTTCAGCTGTCCGGACACCCCCTAGTCCGGGACTCCCTCACCAGGCATCTGAGCCAAACATCAAAAAACAAAAACCCTCTACAGGGTACGGGACCGTACTAGAAGGATGGCTCAATGGACCCTGTAAAATTCATAATTCAGGGAAAGCCACACCAACGCACAGCCTCAGAGCATGTTGGATACTACGGCAGGTGGCCAGAAGTGGCGAGGAGCTTTTAACTCCAGCACCCGAAGAATACCTCCCCAGTACGCTGTCGACAGTCTTCGAGACCTTCACATCAAACAATGCAAGGAAACGAATGCTCCGCAACCTTGCCGAAGTCTACCAAGTAGCAACAATAAACCCATGGAGTGACACGGCTATCACCTTTAATGCCAGTGACGAACCTAAATTCCGGACAGCCCGAGCACCAGCCGCATTGGTCCTCAGTCCGATAGTGGACGGCTTCCGACTTACAAAGGTACTCATGGATGGCGGCAGCGGACTCAACCTCATCTACGAGGAAACCCTGCAAAAAATGGAAATTGACTGGAGCCGCATTGAGCGAAGCAACACAACTTTTAGGGGAATAATCCCAAGCCGGGAAGCGTGCCATTCAGGAAAAATCACATTGGATGTGGTGTTTGGCACGCCGGACAATTACAGATCCGATGAGGTCATGTTTCAAGTGGCCCCGTTCAGCAGCGAATACCACGCTCTGCTAGGGCGAGAAGCATTTACAATTTTCCAAGCCATACCCCATTACGGGTACATGAAGCTCAAAATGCCCGGACCCAACGGAATCATCACTCTCGCAAGTGAACCGGACATAGCGCTCCGCGCTGAAAACAGGACAGCCGCACTGGCCCTGGAGGCATTATCTGAGGCCCTAGCGTCCGAGGAATTAACGGCGTTGCGCTCTATGGTGGACAGGGACGATGTGATACTAGACAAGAGATCCAAGTCCACCTCTTTTAAACCAGTGGACGAAATCGTCAAATTCCAAGTCCATCCAACGGACCCTACAAAACGGCCTCCATCGGGGAACAATTAAAACCCGATGTAGACGCCGCACTCAGAGACTTCCTGCGAGAAAATTGGGACCTTTTCGCCTGACACCCCTCGGATATGCCAGGAATCCCACGCAGGCTGGCCGAGCACAGCTTGAACATCCTAAAAGGGTTTAAACCCATCAAGAAGACCCTGCGGCATTTTTTCGAACCCAAGAGACAAGCCATGGGAGAGGAGCTAGCAAACTGCTGGAAGCCGGATTCATCAGAGACATAAAACATCCGGACTGGCTAGCAAACCTGGTGATGGTACCAAAGAAGGACAAATCTTGGCGCCTATGTGTCGATTTCAAAGACCTAAACAAGGCCTGTCCAAAGGACCCTTTCCCACTCCCCCGAATTGATCAAATCATCGACGCCACCGCAGGACACGACTCATTGTGTTTCCTCGATGCATACTCTGGCTACCATCAAATCAAGATGGCAGAGTCAGACCAAGCCGCAACGGCATTCATCACCCCATACGGCCCATTCTGCTTCAACACGATGCCCTTAGGGCTCAAAGACGCCGGCGCAACATATCAGCGCATGATTCAGACATGTCTGGCCAACCAGATCGGCAAAACAGTTGAAGCATACGTAGATGACGTGGTCGTCAAAACAAAACACGCTGATACTCTAGTAGACGACTTGAGGCTCACGTTCAACAATCTCCGAACATATGACATTAAGCTCAACCCGGAAAAATGCGTTTTCGGCGTACCAGCCGGAAAGCTCTTGGGCTTCATCGTATCTGATAGAGGAATTGAAGCAAACCCAGCCAAGATCCGAGCTCTATCACAATTGGATACCCCAAAGGACCTCAAACAAATACAAAAACTGACAGGATGCGTGGCGGCTCTAAGCCGCTTTATCTCCTGCTTAGGAGAAAAGGCATTACCCCTCTATCGCCTCCTGCGGCGCACCGACCACTTCGAGTGGACAGATGCCGCCACGGCCTGACTCGAAGAAATAAAAGCCATACTGGCAACAAATCCGGTGCTGGTCGCGCCCAACACGGGCGAACCAATGCTATTATACCTCGCGGCCACCCATCAAGTTGTAAGCGCGGTGCTCGTCGTCGAATGAGAAGCGGACGGACACAAGTTCCCCCTCCAAAAACCAGTGTACTACGTGTCCACTATACTAACTCCATGCAAGTCACGGTACCCGCATTATCAAAAGATAGCATACGCGGTGTTCATGGCATCCCGGAAGCTGCGATACTACTTTCAAGAGTGCTCCATAACAGTGGCATCCGAAGTACCCCTTAATGATATTATAGACAACCGCGACGCAACGGGCCGGATTGCCAAATGGGCCATCGAGCTCCTCCCGTTCGACATAACCTACAAGCCACGACGAGCTATTAAGTCGCAGGTTTTGGCCGACTTCATCACCGAATGGACTGAAGTTGAACTCCCTAAAGAGTACGGCGCATTCTCCAACTGGATCATGCACTTCGACAGCTCCAAAATGTTGGCTGGCCTAGAGGCTGGCGTCGTTCTGACGTCCCCAACCGGAGACACAGTCCAATACGTACTTCAGATAATGTACACGGATTCCAACAACGCAGCCGAATATGACGCCCTTTTACATGGCCTCCGGATGGCAGTCTCCATGGGCATTCAGCGCCTAGAGGTCCGCGGGGATTCAAATCTCGCAATATCCCAAATAAATGGAGACTTCCACGCCAAGGATCCGAAAATGGCAGCTTACCGCAACGCCATCTTAAAGATGTTAGCTCGGTTTGAGGGGCTCGAATTTCATCACATAGCCCGGGAAAATAAACAAGCAGCAGACGTGCTGGCACGCATTGGAGCCAAGCGCGAGGCCGTCCCTCCCAACATTTTCCTAGAAAGGCTGTTCAAGCCATCTGTATCACGGGAAGGAGAATCCGAAAACAATAGCCCGAACACAACTACACTGCCCCTCACCGAACATTCTGACACAGTTGGGGGCTCCGCCAACGAAACAACATCGTTGGCCCACGCAACAATGGCAGTCATTGCCCCTTGGACAGAACCATTCCTAGCCTACCTAACTAGGCAGGAACTTCCCGAGGACCAAAACGAGGCCCGTTGCATAGTGCGGCGATCTAAAGCCTACAAAGTCCACGAGGGAGAGCTTTACAAGAAAAGCACAACCGGAGTCCTTCAAAGTGTATCTCCGAAGAGGAAGGGCGAGACCTTTTGGCTGAAATTCATGCCGGACTCGGCGGGCACCACGCCGCAGCCCGGGCCCTTGTAAGCAAGGCCTTCCGTACCGGATTTTATTGGCCAACGGCCCGGGCAGACGCTCAGGACTTAGTGCAACGATGTGTTGGTTGCCAATTATTCGCCAACCAAAGCCACATGCCGCCTACCGCCCTAAAAACTATACCCATTACCTGGCCTTTCGCGTTCTGGGGGCTTGACATGGTTGTAACCCTTAAAGGAGGAACCCACAAGCAAAAATATCTACTGGTCATGGTGGACAAATTCACCAAATGGATAGAAGCCAAGCCTGTAAAGACGGCCGAATCTAGACCAGTGATAGACTTCATATCCGGGGTTGTACACCGTTACGGCGTCCCCCACAGCATCATAACTGACAACGGCACAAACTTCACGGCCGATGAAGTCAAACTTTGGTGCAAAAACATGGGCATCAAGCTCGACTATGCTTCAGTCTATCACCCTCAAACTAACGGTCAAGTCGAACGGGCCAATGGTATCATTATGAGCGGCATCAAACCCAGACTAGTGCGCTCCCTCAAGGAATCTAACACGCACTGGGTAGAGGAGCTTGAATCCGTACTCTGGGGGCTGCGGACCATGCCGAATCGCACTACCGGATTCACACCATTTTTATGGTATACGGCGCAGAGGCAGTACTGCCATGCGACATAATCCATGACTCACCTCGAGTGCGCATGTACGAAGAAAGAGAAGCCGAGCTCGATCGGCAGGATGGCTTGGACGCATTGGAAGAGGAGCGCGATGTGGCAAAAGCTCGTTCCACATTCTATCAACAGCAGGCTTGAAGATACCAAAGCAGAGAAGTACGGGCCAAAACCTATAACGTTGGCGAACTAGTTCTACGCCTGCCGGACAAGAAAAAGGATAAATTAAAGCCCAAATGGGAGGGCCCCTTCATCATCGACCAAGTACTGACCGGCGGAGCGTATCGTCTGCGAAGCTCATCGGATAACCGACTCGAGCCGAACCCATGGAACGCATCATGCCTACGAAGGTTTTACGCCTAGCGCCGGACTCCGTTTTCGTTTCCTTCCCTAATCCTTGTTTTATTTTTTATTTTTATTTTTATTTTTGGCAGTCCGGGATTTTGTTCCTTCTCCCTACCCCTTTTTCTCACAAGCCCTTAGGGGCTTGCCTGTGCAATATTCGCACATACCCAACGCGCTACCTGCGCTCATAATACCTGGGGGCTTCTCTACCAAGAAGTTTATATAAAACGGGCCTTATACCCAAAACATGTGTGATGCTTCCGCATGAACCTTTTATACACCATTATATGCATCGATATGACTTAAGTTTTGGCCAAGCTAGGTTGCCTGGCTCCTGTGCTTACCCCTACATTCCCGTTCGTTCGGCTAGGTGGTAAAGGGAGCACCTCTGCGATTGTTACTGCCGGGTCAGCCGGATGTTTACCTCAGACTGGGTGAAGCCGAAAGCTAGCGTTCTTAAGGGAATATTCGGTCGGTGAACTAAAAGATGATCTTTCGTATTTATTTATTTGCCCCCAGATGCTTTTCTGCTCTTTCCGGCAGTCCAGACATGCACTTTAGGGCATGCCTCCCAGGGAAAGGAACCCCTAACGGAACTATTCTCTCTGGAAGATGTTTCTTGCTAACCATGTAATATAACATAACTAGTTGGGCACTTGTCTGCTAAAGCACTTATGACCCCTATGCCTTGTCTCCATGCATGCCCCGGTTCTTACATAACCGAGAGGGTATTCGGACACACTCCGGACTATAGGGTCCAGAGGTCGAAGCGAAAAGGTCCGCAATGACAAACGATCTACAATCCGGCTAGAAGGCATTTTTTATGTCATTTTTGTAGAGTCAATCTGACTCGGCATATTCTTCTTCAATGCCATCCAACAGGCGGTCTAATTTACAGTCATGTTGGGAATACTTTGCAGCCAGCTCCACCTGGTCATATGCTAAGCTGACCAGGATCTCCTTTCCGTCAGGACCTATAGGGCCGACCTCGGCCATGTGGTTTGGGTCAGCCTTCATGTACCGAGTCTTCACCATGGCCCAGGCCTCCCTGGCACCTTGACGGCAAGCCGATATCTTCCACAACCGGAAGCGTTGTCGCACTCCCTCCAGCTTCTTGGTAAGCTCCTCAAGGCCTTCAGGCACGGAGAGGGATGGCCACATAGCCTGGATGACGCTTTGCATTGCCTGCAGAACTCGTTCCTGTAGTTGCAACAGCTCAGGAAGGTCTCCCGATGAACCGGGCATTTCCTCCGCCGGATGACCTGTCAGCAGACCTACAGACATAGCTCTGTCAATCGACTTCCTCGCCGAATTCTTTTTTCAAAGATTCGTTCAAGCACTTACTAAAAATGCCGCGTCGAAGTCGCCGATTCTCCTTCACGGTAAAAGACAGCTGAATATGAACATCTTTCAGTTCCTCGCCTAGCTGGTTATTGGCGTCTTGAAGCTTGTTCTTCTCTTGCCTCACCCTCGTCAGCACGCTCTCGCCAGCCTTTAGTTGGCGTAGGAGTTGTTGCTGGTCCGGATTTACTCCGGCCTCATCTGCATTATTATCGTCAGGGTTGCACGCCTGCCGCATTTCAAAACGGAAGTACCTTTTGAAGCATATATTACCTGCGGGTGTCCCCTTGACATTCTCTGAAGTGGCCAATGTGGCCTCGAGATGAGCCTTGCACTCTTCGAGCTCCTGGGACAATTGCGTGTTCTTCTTTGTAAGACATTGCATAGCACATGATCCTTCAAACAGTTATCTTCACTGTTTCAAGTCTCGGGGGCTACTGACATATATAACCTTCAATTTTACTCACCTGTATGTCTTTCACATACTGCTCCGTGGCTCTGGCTAGACCATTTTGAGCAGCACGGAGATACGCATCTCCTGTATTAAAGGCGTCCAACGCCTCTGGGGAAAAACACGCGTCACGAAGAACAGTCCGGCGACGCCTGTGGTTCAGGGCACTCTCCACCTCTGAATTGGTGGCAGATAGCCCGTCGGCGCCCTTTGTCGGAGGAGCATCCGAGGCGCGTCCCGTGTCCGCCTCCGCTTCCGGACCCGGCCTCGAACCTTGGTCAGTGGACATAGTCCGGCGGGCTCTCTTCTTTCTAAGAAAATCATGAGCATTAGTAAGACTCGAGGGCATAAACCCTAGGCGTTAAATCCGCACAACATACCGTTGCGCCGGAATCTCGATCCGGTCCGCACTTCTTTTTGGCCCGCCTGGCTTCAGCGGCCCTTGTTGGCTGCCCACCGTGGGCTCGTCCTTCCGCCTCAAGGATTTACCCTGCGAAACGCTGTTAGTACACGGCATGCAAGATAAAACATGAGAATACTCGAACTTCGGTCTTAGTTACCTTGGAGGCTGGAAGTAGTCCGGGATAGTCGGCCGTGATGGCCACTAAGGAGTTATCCTTGCTCAATTGATGAAATACTCCATCAATCAACTCCACGCATAAGTCCAGATCTTCTTGGGAGTCCGGATCGAGGGGCCGTTCCGGGTCCTCGGGTTGTGGAGCAGGGCTATTTATTTCCTTCACAGCATGGTGCAGCTCCTGCGTTTAAACATTACTAGTCTAGGTACTCAACTACGGGAATTTCACAAACGGATAGGCAAGTGAAAGTGTCCGCTCACCCAACTAGGAGGATTGTACATAGAGAATCCGCCTTCCGGGTTGACACGGAGGAATTCTTCCTCTTCCCCCTTGTACAAAGCGGATAAGATTCTCGTTAAAGTGGCGGCCGAATCTGGCCCCTTGCGACCGCACCGGGTAGCGTCATCCTCCCCGTTGAAATCCCACATGGGGTGGCCTCTGTATTGAAGTGGCTGCACCCCTCGCGTAATGCATACAGCCATGACCTTAATCATGGTTAGTCCGGAATGAGCCAACAACCTTATCCGGCTCATCAGGTACAGGACGTCCCTGTCAGCTTCCCTCTGAGGGTTCCATGGGCGCCAACTCAGGTGCTTCTTCAACGGGGCATTTTTGAACTCGGGGAGGCCGATCCGTACAGGGTCTAGCAGGGGGACGTCATCTATATAAAACCACTCCGAGGGCCAGTCTTCGGACACCCTCTTTGGAGTGCCGGATAGATATCCGGTCCCGGCGATGCGCCATAGTTCGGCTCCGCCCACCTGGTAAATAGACCCCTCCTGAGAACGGGGCACAAGGCAAAACAACCTCTTCCACAGCGTGAAATGGGCCTTAACACCCAAGAACAGCTTGCAGAGGGCCACGAAGCCCGCGATGTGCAAAATGGAGGCAGGCGTGAGGTTATGTAGCTGGAGGCCGTAGAACTCCAGCAACCCTCGGAGAAACAGATGAATTGGAAATCCTAATCCTCTCATCAAGTAAGGGACTAGGCATACCCACTCTCCTTGAGAGGGATTGGGAACACCCTCCGCCTGCTCTCCGTCGCTATAGGTAGCAAACCCGGCTCGAACTGGGACCATATATGCTGGGGGGAGAAGCCCCTTGGACTAAAGCACTACTAACTTGCTATGCGGGACGGAGCACCGCCCCCAATCTCCGGGCCGAGGGCTGGAAGGGCTAGCGGAGGAGCGGCACCGACTGGCCATG
Source organism: Triticum aestivum (assembly GCF_018294505.1). Classification (NCBI taxonomy): domain Eukaryota; kingdom Viridiplantae; phylum Streptophyta; class Magnoliopsida; order Poales; family Poaceae; genus Triticum; species Triticum aestivum. The sequence continues at coordinate 63,531,956 of NC_057810.1, read as the reverse complement.
ATGGAATGGATCTCTGTCAGAGGCGCTCTGATGAAGACTCGCGGAGGGAAGATGGTGCGAATTGGATCTAAATCCCCGTCTCTTTTATGGGCAGCTCATTAACGCAACCGGGGGGTAAGTGAAAAGAAAACCCCCTGGATTTTCGCATTCGTTTGATGCGTGGAACATGGTCATTATGGGGCACAGAAGCCGAGGAGGACAGCACACACTAGAAGCCCGACACTACTCGACGGATATAGAGGATTTGCAGGAGAACCCGTCTTGCAATGCTGAAGAAAACTTGTGTGCCGGACTCGTCGTCATTGAAGCCTGGTTCGGGGGCTACTGAGGGAGTCCTGGATTAGGGGGTGTCTAGATGGCCGGACTAAGACCTTTGGCCGGACTCCCGGACTATGAAGATACAAGATTGAAGACTCCGTCCCGTGTCCGGATGGGACTTTCCTTGGCGTGGAAGGCAAGCTTGGCGATATGATATGAAGATCTCCTCCCATTGTAACCGACTCTATGTAACCCTAGCCCTCTCCGGTGTCTATATAAACCGGAGAGTTTTAGTCCGTAGGACGGACAACAATCATACCATAGGCTAGCTTCTAGGGTTTAGCCACTCTGATCTCGTGGTAGATCTACTCTTGTACTACCCATATCATCAATATTAATCAAGCAGGAGTAGGGTATTACCTCCATCGAGAGGGCCCGAACCTGGGTAAAAACATCGTGTCCCTTGTCTCCTGTTACCATCCGCCTAGACGCACATTTCGGGACCCCCTACCCGAGATCCGCCGGTTTTGACACCGACAGCGGCCATCAAGGACCGAGACGCCAAGCTTAACAAGCGCCGTGACCGCCTGGGCGCACTGGAGCAGGAGTTGGAGGCGTGGAAAGTCGAACTGGACGGCAAGGCGTGGGTCCTTGCCGAGGACCGCGAGGCCTTCACGAAGATGGAGGTGAAGGTTCGCGGCTTGCTGAAGTCGCTCTACGACAGCGGCCTGGAAAACCCGCTGGCCATCGCCGAGGACGGCCCTGCCAAGCTGCTCCCCTTCCTGGTCCGTGCTCTTGAAGATGTCACCCTTGGCCTTGGCCCTACGGCTGAGGCCGAGGCGCGCGTCCTGTCTTCTGCAGCACTGACATGGGTCCTTACCCACGTCTACCTTCGCGATCCCAACGTCGACCTCGACAGCCTATTGGAGCCAGCGAGCGGCGAGCTTGCTGCTGCCGCTGCTGAGGCCGTGAAGGGTTGTGCGGAGGCTCTACTGTCGAGGTTCCGGGCCTTCAGCACCAAGCCGAAGCGAGGCGCTGCCGGTCCTACGGCTCCACGAGGCGAACCCGCTCCAAACAGCTCCGCCGCCAACAAATGACTTCATCGTGGCTCCTGTCCTGCTTTCAGCTTCTGCAAAATGCATCATGCCTTGGGGAGGCGTTTAAACTTGTGTTTGGTGTCGTGATAACAGTTATGGACTGTAATATTTGCTTTTGAATTCCTTGAAATTTGCGCTCTTCCTACTTGCTTATGTTCTACGCCGGCAGAGCCCGGCCCCGCGCGTACCTCAGCCGCCGTTATCCCCGACCAGAAACCAGGACGGGACCAAGGAGTGAGGGGCTACGCGTGACAAGTTAGGCTCCTGAGTCGCGATGCTCAGGAGTCCCCCTTGGCGCACGAACAGCAAGTAGGGAGGTGAGAAGTGTGGGTGAATCTACCACTCTATGTCTGTAGAGCCCGGCCCCGCGCATACCTCAACCGCCGTTAGCCTTTCGGAACTAAGGAGTGAGGGGCTACGTGACCAGTTAGGCTCCTCAGTCGCGATGCTCAGGAGTCCCCCTTGATGCTCAAATGGCCTTCGTACCTTGGCTCCGCTCGAGGAGAGACGTGCGACGAACCAGGCCCGAGGGGCCTGGCTGGGTGGCGTACGTCTGGGCATGACCCAGGCATAGCCCCCGTGCCCAGCCCCCTCGCGTGGCACTCCCGAGGGGAGGCGTTGTGATGAGGCCAGGCACTGAGCTCTGGGCTCTGTGAGGTTGATGCGGCTAGGGGCCACCCTCAGTTGTTTATCACCAGCACGGAGCATAGTGCTTCCATATGTGTACAGGCATAGCCTCTCCTCGGCAGTGTCGTCAGCCAGCATGGAGCATGGTGCTTTCACTGGTGCGTGGGAGGGGGCTCCCCTGCAGGAGGAGCCCCCGGGGCGTGTACAGCCCCGCCCTGACATGTAGCCGGCACGGTAGGGCATGAGGAGGTGTATCTGGGCACCCGTGAGCCAGCGCGGGACTCACGGGGCTCTACCTCAAGGCGGGTTGCACCTGGCACAGGGCCTTAACTTGTGATGTGTTCCTGCAAATTTTGCTAGATGCCGATGCTCTACGTCCTCGGGTCCCGGCCCTCGAGCGGGTCTCAGTCGTCGCTGGTTTGCCAGGTCGCGATGCCATGGACAAAGCCAGGGGGTGAGGGCTGGAGAGCCAGTAGGAGCCCTGAGTCGCGATGCTCAGGTACCCCCCCCCTTTAACGTGCAAGCTTGGTTAGATGCC